>NW_027529433.1:7952272-8015715 GCF_008692635.1 Crocuta crocuta
AAGGGAGGTAGGCACTTGGTGATCTTGAAAAAAAAAAAAAATGTTGGGGAGCTGCCTCAAAAGCAAGGTGCTAAAACTGAGGAGCTTTCTGAGGCAACACCTGAACCTGTCATTCACTTGTTCACTACCAACAAGTCAGGAGGAAGGCAGGGACCCAAGGCAGGGGAAGGGCAATTGGCATGCCATCACTGTTGTGTGCATACACATACACACGCCTAGGCACACACACGCATGTGCATGCACCGATTGTGTCGTCTCTATCTCTGGCCAGGCTGAAAATCACCCTGAGGCTAGTCAGCTGCCAAACGTTGCTATAATCGTGTGTCATCAGGGTTGAAAGAACCCTTCGAGCTTACTGATTCTGAAAGCCGAGTGATAGAGCTTAGCCCCTTTAAAAATATAATAAATATAGGGGCACCTGGGTGGCTCAGTTGATTAAGTGTTCGACTTCAGCTCAGGTCATCATCTCATGGTTCATGGGTTTGAGCTCCATGTTGGGCTCTGTGCTGATAGCTCAGAGCCTGGAGCCTGCCTCGGATTCTGTGTCTCCCTCTCTCTCTCTGCCCCTCCTCTGATCACGTGGTCTCTCAAAAACAAATAAATGTTTAAATTAAAAAATATATAAACACATAAAATCTAAGTATATAAACAAAATATAAATGTATAAAAATATTGAAAATACAATCAGTAATCATTGGAGCACTTGTAGATTCAAATAGCATTAATATACTTTGCATCTGAAAACAGAAACCATGTGCAAAATTTGAATTTGTCATAGTACATGTCATGATTCGTCGATGACTAATACAGTCATTGCTAATGGGGAAATCAGCTTCAAAAGGTTTAGGAAATGTTTTGGAGGAAGGACTTTCTCTGGGATGCTCTAAGCTTCTGACAGACTCCCCTCTCTCTAGACTGTATATAGAACGAACAGGTCTCCTGTTTTAAGTCTGAGCTCTGCGGCAGTAAGAACACTACATTACTTAATTTCTGCATTTCCAATGCTTAATGCAGTCTTGCATATTGTAGCTGCGAGATAAATGTTTATTTCTTGGTGGGGTTGGGGAGAGTAGCAAGCGTGCATTAAATTGTAGCAGTCAGTCTTTGTGGCGAGGCGCTCAGAAGGGACAATTAAGCGGTATGATGACAAGGATGGGCTCAGAGATAATGTGCTTCCCAGTCCAAGGCACTCCCGCCCTTCCCTCTACGTATCAAGGTCATCCTAGTTTAGATCTGCTGACAGGTGGGAATTGCTTCCGCAGTGCGTATCTGTCAGTTCACACTGAGGTCTTGAACAATAATGCTGGAATTTATATTGAGCCTTTCATCTTTGAAGTTCAATGTTCTTACTCTAATCTTTATGACTTCCTTGTGAAGTCAGAGTTTGTTTTAATTTCTTTCTTTTTTTTTTTTTTTTTCCAGGTAGAGGAGGAATGTGATGGAGACATAGGCTCAAGGATCTGCTGGGGACCTCTGAATGGACCAAGGCCAAGGTGGGAAGGAGCCGGACATTTTGCAGCTCAGTATTAATCTTTATTTTCTTTTTCCCCCATGAAAAATTGAGTAAATGAAGCATGCCTTTTTAAAAATTATTTTTAAATAATATACTTAACATGCATCGTTGAATTAGTTTCAGTTGTATGCATCATGCCTCTTTTAATTCTTAGGACAGAGATGCTTGCAATGATTTTTTCTAGTGTGTTCCAAGTATGTTTAGAATCACAGAGGTGGAAAGCAAAGAAATTGCAAAGTCTATATTTTTAAAAGCCTCTTCTAAAGTGCTTATAACACCTTTGGCCCAACTGCTGGATTTAATTTGGACTGAGGATATAGTCATCATCTCTACATTCCCATCAGCCTGGCTTTTCTTCTCAGCTTCCCATCTGATCTTCTTTCCTTAAAGTCACTATTAAAATGCCTCTGTCACAGCTCACAGGCTTATGATGCCTTGTTGATTACTAGCCCAACTCAAGGCTTTAGGCAGATTACCTCTCTCAGATCACAACACAGACCCTAAAGTTTGACTCAGCAGCTACTGTTGAAAATGCAGGACTTTATCATTAAAACATGATGGTTATCTGGAGGACAACGGGGAACTGCAATACAATTTACAAATTGGTCTCAGTACGTAGGAGATCTGTGGTGGTTTCATTTACAGAGCAGATGTAAAAATGTGTGTAAGGTGAACAAATAATACCAGCTTCTCGAAATATTTGACATTTAGTCCATAGAACATCTTTGGTAAATAATTAAATATCCTGATTTGAGCTTTGCAGGAGACACGCCCCAGGAAGTTATGACTTGGCTACAAGCCATGGTTGCAGTGGACATTCCATGAAAGCCTGTTCTTCCAGGCAGGTAACTCTCATTGTACTGTTTCTCAAACTTCCCACTCTTTCACAGTTACAAAATAAAACATAAGAAAATTTAATGTTTTTTTAAAAATTTACTTCTAACAGAAAGAGAGACAGAGGTGTGAGCAGGGGAGGGGGAGGGAGAGAGAGGGAGACACAGAATCTGAAGCAGGCTCCAGGCTCCAGCTCAGAGCCTGACGCAGGGCTCAAACTCATGGCCCGTAAGATCATGGCCTGAGCCGAGGTTAGGCACTTAACCGACTGAGCCACTGAGGCAGCCCAAGAAAATTTATTTTAACCGTAACAAGTATATTGTTGATGGAAAATAATGCATAGTTTACATCAGAGTTAATCCTTGCCTCTTGCCAGCCTACTCCGTGAAGACAAAGCTGAAGGCACTGCCACTTACACCGGGAGATTGTAATAGTATTGGAGTTTCTCTGCTCCCTCACATTTATTTATTTAAAAAAGTTTTCTTAACTTTATTTATGAGAGAGACAGCATAAGTGGGGAAGGGGTGGAGAGGGAGACACAGAATCTGAAGGAGGCTCCAGGTTCCGAGCCATCAGCACAGAGCCTGATGTGGGGCTCGAACCTGCAAACTACGAGTTCATGATCCGGGCCGAGGTCAAAGGCGAAACCAACTGAGCCACCCAGGCGCCTCACTACCCTATAAATACATTGGTTTGAGGCAAGGCTTTGCTACCAAAATGACTCTTATTAAATTGCCTAGAGTAAAAATAGGACTTGAAAATATAGGACACAACTTGCCAAAGCCAGAATACCTTGTCTAATAGACATGGTTTCCTTCCCTTGTGGCCACTGTGCTGTGTTGGAGCTGTGAAATGTCAACATTTTAAGATGAAGTCAATGATTTTACCCTTTGCTAACTCATTGAATGGCATTCCTTCCCTTCAGAAAACTTCCTAGTCAATAGCATTTTAAATTAATAGAGATTGAAACAGATTCTGTGGAAATGAAGGCATGTATTGAATCAAGATATGCTAAGTATACTGCGGTTAGATTACCAAAAATAGGTGATTATTGCCTAGATTAGAAAAAATGAAAACTTCAGGGACTTTCATTCTACATGAAGATTCTTTAAAATACGATGCTTTTAAAAAATGTGACTAATACAGTCTTGCATGATATAAAATGATCATGAAGACAGAATTCTATAAAAAGATGCTGACCTTAAGAAATAAGAGATTAAATTATTCATTATTTTATGCTGATCCAGTTGCTTTAAAATTTTCATTTAATATCAAGGAAAATATGTTCACATTAATAATTTCTAATGATACCATGAAAGTAATAACACTAACCAATCCTCCAAGAGTGAGGCATTATTCCAAGAGCTTTACATTTACTACAGAACTCTTCATAATAATCCTATGAAGAAGGTAGTGCTACCATCCTCATTTTGTGGATGAGGAAACTGAGGCTCAGGCTAAAAAACACTGACAAGGGCATAAACTAGTATGTGGGGAAGTCGAGATTTAAACCTGGGCATCCCAGCCCTGGAATATTAACCACCATTTGTACTGATCCCCTAAGCAAACACCAACATGGAGGCATTTGGTCCAGGGTTGAGGTGAGGTGAGGTGAGGTGAGGTGAGGTGGGGAGTATTGAAGATATGTTACACAGGAATAGGAAAATTTAAGGAAGAAATTCCCAGTGAGAAAAATCACACGGAACTGACTTTGAGTGTAAAGTAATTACATGAGAATAATGACTTACAGTCTGAGATGATTTTTTAAAAAGAGAGAGAGAGAGAGATTGAGAGACAGACAGTGTATGAGCAGGGGAAGGACAGAGAGAGAGGGAGAGAGAGAATCCCAAGCTCCACTAACAGCTAATAGCACAGAGTCTATTGCTGGGCTCCATCTCAAATGGGGAGATCATGACCTGAGCTGAAATCAAGAGTGGGACACTTTAATCAACTGAGCAACCCCCCCTCCGACACCCCAGAGATATTTTCACTTAAGTTTATTATGAGCTATACATGATTGGTTTTAGATTCTGCCATCAAACCTGGGTTTGACGAGGAGAGAGGGAAGAAGGAAGAATGGTGGGCACTAGGAGAATGATGAAGGCAGTACCGCCAGGGTTTTCAATCGCTTAAAGATCGTTCCCAGACCTGGGCCTGATGCTGTTTTACTCCACCTAAGATACATCTAAGCACGCGTTTCTACCTTTAACCTATGTGCGCTATATACACATGTGCAATATAGGTACTGAAGGTAATTTCAAATTCTCACATCCTATACATCTCTAATGTAATGATTATAGCATCTGCAGTGAGTTGTAATCATTTATTAAGAGCTTATTTTAATCATCCCTTTCTGAAAATGCACAGAGAGATTTTTCAAAGGGAAAAGCTACCCTGGAGTAGAAGCTGGGTAGAATTTGACACTGAGCCCAGTTGATGTCTTGCTGCTTAAGTCTTATCTATCAGAGCCAGGGATGAAAGGCAGAAAGACCAGCCTCCTCCCTGTTTGTTTATTTCTTGGCCTTCTTGTCTTGTCTGATGCTTTGCCCCCAGAGCTCTGCAACTGTATTTATTTTCCATCTGCTTCCGGCTCTCTAGACAGTCCGAGACAGGCTGCTCACCCGCCAGCAGTCACAGACAGAAGTCAATGGTGTAGCGTGCATAAAACCTAGGGTAGCAGGCAGGGTTGACTGGCATGATGGGCAGATTCAGGTATGGTTGGGATTAAGAAACAACGTTCCTTGGAGTGAGGCTGGGCTGCCTGTTCAGGAGGAATTTTTCAAAAATCAGGTCTCTTGTTCTGTTCCCTCACCAGATATTGGTTAGCGTCTTTGGCAGTAGACAGTATCATCCGAACCATTTCTTAAGGTTTATTTTCTTTTTTGGTCATTTCAACCAGTGCTTCCAGATTTCTGGATGTCACAGCCTCATTAAAACAAAGTCAAAGTAAATGATGTGTGTGTGTAAAGGGATGGGGCAGATCTCTTTAGGAGTGCTAGGTTGTTTTTGTTTGTTTGTTTGTTTGTTTGTTTTTTGCCAAGTACAGACATTAAAAATCTCATGTCAAGGCGCCTGGGTGGGCTCAGTTGGTTAAGCATCTGACTTTGGCTCAGGTCATGATCTCACAGTCTGAGTTTGAGCCCCTCTTCAGGCTCTGTGCTGACAGCTCAGATCCCAGACCCTGCTTCAGATTCTGTGTCTCCCTCTGTCTCTGCCCCTTCCCCACTCATGCTCTGTCTCTGTCTCTCAAAAAATGAATAAAGAAAATATTTTAAAGAAATAAAATAAAAATCTCCTCATGGTTTCAAATATGAAAGGATAACTTAATCCCGAAGAGCACAGCTTAGGCCCATCATTCCTAAGAAACATAGGCAAGAACTCTAAATGCATATAGGTGTTTAGAAAACATTTTGGAATGTAGACTGATGAGCAACCGGTTCAGTTAATCGTAGCAGCTGTTAGAACATGGGTTTACCTGTTACAAGTTTGTTGCTTTGAAGATCTGTGTTTTACAGCATGAAACGGAGCCCGAATAGCCAGTTTCTAGGAGCAACTTTGAAAAACCATATTCAGTGCCCCCTATGTCAGTGCAAATGGAATCTTCATTCCTGGTGTCATTTCAATGAACTTGGGAGGTTCTGGGCAGGGTAGTACCTGTGGGTGGCTACGGCCATGATGTAGTTTGCAACTACCTCCCCACTGGTAAGATTTCCACTCAGCCCTCATTAAGGTGGAGGGCAGGACAGTGGTGTTCATGGAATAGAGGAAGGGCAGAGAAGGAAAACTGGTGGCAGAACTCAGTCTCGCTTTGATTGATTTGAGCAAGTAAACGCTGCCCCTACCCTTGAAAATTCCACTCAACCAAACCAAATCCTTTAGTTCGCAGGATCTGTTGTTCTCCTGGGGAGACAATCGGGGAGACAGCTGTTGTGATTTGCACGTGCTCTCAGAGTGCTGCACAATTCCATTCGTCCTGATAAAATCAATACAAAGAAAATTCTACTTAAGTGACTTTAAGAGCTCCTGTGGTATAAGAGGTTGACAGCCAGGAAGGATGTTCTGCTGGCCAGACTCCTTAGCAGGATCCGAATTCTGTGTGAGCCTCCCCCCCCCCCCNCTCTCTGGGTTGGGAGGAGAGCAGGCAGTGGCCACCCAGGTGATGGCCAGTGAAAAGTAGATAAAGGGAGGTAGGGAGGTCTCTCTCTAAGGGACAGGGGGACATAGTGAGGCCTAAAGCACAGCCGGCAAGACTATATAGGAGAAATCTATCTGACATAGAGGTTGCATTTTTCATCTAGCTCAGCCCTGGACCAGGATTTGAGAATTAATGATTTCGATGTTGGTATGGGTTGATAGTCTACCCACCTCCCCAATTTCATATACCAAAGTCTTCACCCTCAGTTCCTCAGAATGTGATCTGATGTAGAAAGAGTCATTGCAGATACAATTAGTTAAGATGAGGTCTTGCCTTCGACCTGGTTTTTGGGCAATCCATGACCACACCCTTCATTCTCCATCATCTGTAGGGGCCCTGCTGGCGTGGCTACAAAATGCCTTTAGACCAGAGAGACTCGGGGAATTGGCATGAGAGATGACCACATCTCTTTGTACTTTCCATTAGAATTCCCCTAACTCCCACAGCTGTGCCAAAATGCACTCTGATTGGACTAAGGGTTACCCAGGCCAAATGTAGAATGCTGGAAATGGACCTTGAGGTCTCTTGGTAGTCGATCCTGGGAGAATATTCCGAGTATGGCATGATTAACTGGTGTCAAGTTTTCATGAGTCTAACAGCAGAGATTTGAATGAATGGGAAGAAGAAAGCACTCCCAGAGTTGCACCTTGCTCCTAGGAAAGGGTTACCTGTGGATGCATTCATTGGACTTAACCCGGATGCAGAGCTTATAAACTTCAAGGAGGTGGGCAAACATTTGTCAATTTCCTGAACATGTTTGCAAAAGGTATCCTTGTTACCCTTGTATCCCAAAAGGGCGCCTTGGGCTGGGGAATAGATGTTTCATTGCCTCAATGTGGGATGCTGCCAGAGTCAAGTTTCCTAAGCTTCCATTCTTCAGGCTTTCAGCGGTTTTTCCCAGTACCTCTGGTGGAACACATACCAAATACAGAGAGAGGAGCAGTGAAGGGAACTGGAGTTAGATAGCAGATTGTCAGACTGCGATGCCAGCTTCCGAAACATCCAAGGGTTCCTGACAATGTCCCTTCTCTCCGAGGCTAGCATCTCAAATTATTAGGGATAGAAGTTTCATCTACATTTGGACTCTTGGGAGACAACCAGTAATTACCATAAATTCTGTTCCCACTGCTACCCCTCCCCAACTTCAAAGGAAACTCATTACCAGTCTCCGAATTCTTGAAATGACTTTCCCATCATCTCAAGTGATGTACCTAAGTAGTTCATAATGAGGGTCTAACCTCACCCTTTAGATTACTCAAGAAGCTCACAGAAGATGGACCGTGATAAAATTATTCCAAAGCAAGGTGATTATTTTTGGATTATTCTTCACAAGAAGATTTCAGTCACTGATTTGCTAAAATTTTAGATCCTATATTTACAGAAATCATTTACACAAACTTCTTCCTGACCTTTATATGCAAGTTAACACCTAAATTTGACCTCTTCTCATAATGAACTATTTTATGTCTTGCGGATGAATAATTAAGAAACACATTTTTAACAGGACTGAATCTAATGAGCATATCTGAGGTTGCCAGTAAAATCTAGTTGCCTTTGTTTTCTAGAAGATTCTATCTTATAGGAGAGCCATCAGGAGGTGCCTGAGACTGAAAGACTGTGTGCAAAGGAAGACAGCCTAGTTCATCAATTTGAGCAGTGTTCCTGTTTAGATTTACCCATGACATCAACAAAAGTAAGAAAGAAGGAAATAGACAAGAGGCTTGTAGAAATAGGCACCAAACTGTCAGATATCCTGTATTTTAAAACTAGGGTGTTTTTTGATGGTTATTTACATTATTATTTCTTTCTTAGAAATTTAAATAGAAAACTAGATGGTTCAAGTTGATGGGAAGATTTTTCTGGAGACCAACTTTATACTGAACAAAACACAAGTGCACCAGATTGCCCCTGTTCTCTTTCGGTCTTCATTCTTCTCCATCTCGTAGGCTCACCCCTGTAGTAGTGGGGTATCCATTGGCAGTTACTCACTGTGTACTTTGAGGTTACAAACGGAGAGGGAGAGGTTGGAGCGCAGGGGTGTGAGAGAAAGAGCAAGGGTCTGCCTTGAAGAATGCTAAGGTCTGTAGGGACAGTGGCTCCTTAGTAGCAATTACAATACAAAAAGGGAGCATTTGCCGAGGTCGCAGGGGCAACGTGGAGAAGAAGAATCTGATACAACCACGGAGGACCAAGCATATGAACCTGTGTCACTACTACCGGCCAATGGCAGGAATTCCTGTTCTATGTGTGACAAAAATAGAGATGGGTAAACGGGCAGAGAGATGGATTAACAGGTAGATGGAATCTCCAACTCGGCTTTTAGTAGATCCCATTCTCAGGGGATTCTTGGATCTTAACTTGGTTCCTTTTTACTCACAGTGAATCCCTCACGGTCTGCGTCTTGCTCCAGTTTCTGCATGAATGCTGGGAAGTCATTTGGGGACACAGAACCAAAGGAAGACAGGTGACAGTTCATACAACTGTGGAAGAACTCAGAGCATGGAGAAGTTAAACATGTAGCGTTACCCACGATATCTGTGAATTTCTTTTTTTTTTAAAATGTTTTATTTATTTCTAGGGGAGAGAGAGAGAGAGAGAGAGAGAGAGAGAGAGAGTGAGCAGGGGAGGGTCAGAGAGAGAGGGAGTCAGAGACCCTGAAACAGGCTCCAGGCTCTGAGCTGGCAGCCAGCACAGAGCCCGACGCGGGGCTCGAACCCACAAACCGGGAGATCATGACCCAAGCGAAAGTTGGATGCTTAACCAGCTAAGCCACCCAGGCGCCCCTATCTGTGCATTTCTGAAGAGATCTTATTACCTGTTCAGGAAAAGGCGACATAGTCGAAATGGAAACTTTGCCACATGAGCACATTAATTTTTAACCTCAAATTCACGGTGGTGAAAGCTAACTAACTCTTTGGATACAGATAAGGAAGGTGGAAGTGCTTTGAAAACAAACTCTTCCCTGGGAGGAAGTCAAGAGACATAAAGAAAGGGAGGGAGAGAGTTCAGGCAATGTAGTCAAAAGGCAGGTGGAAGTTTCTCCATCGTTTCTTCGCTTCCTGTGTGCCCCAGTTTGGAGGCACTTGCTGTGGGTCCTGGGCAGCCCTGAAGGAAAAGTAGGACAGCCATAAACAGAGAAGCAGGGCCCAATCATGGAAACGAACTAGAAAGTAGTAGTAAAGAGAATGAAAAGAAAAACCTGACTTGGCTGATAAATGGTTTGTAAAATGGCTGATTTATTTCTCTTTCACTGACATTCCGCATTTAATGAAGGCAAGCCTGCTGTGGTTTCTGCTGTGCCGGGGACCCCATTCCCAAATAGAGAACAGCAGCCCATCCCAGAGCACTGCACAGACCTGCCAAAAACTCAGCCAGAAAATCTGGAGCTATAAGACATAGGCAAGGAGAATAAGGTGCATTTGCATGGAGCATAAACACGATCCTCACCATGAATATTATTGTTCTAGGAAAATCAGACCAGGCAAGAAGGGGCGATCTTTTTCCTTTTTGTAATTAAAAAAATTTTTTTAATGTGTTTTTATTTTTGAGAGAGAGAGAGAGAGAGAGAGAGAGAGACATAGTGCAAGTGGGGGAAGGACAGAGACAGAGGGAGACACAGACTCTGAAGCAGGCTCCGGAGCTGAGCTGTCAGCACACAGTCCGACGCGGGGCTCAAACCCATGAACCGTGAGATCATGACCCAAGTCAAAGTCAGTCGCTTAACTGACTGAGCCACCCAAGCACCCTATCTCCCAACTCAATGTTTAAAACATTTCTGTTACTATTCTTAGCAAGTCGTTTTAGGGATCTTGAGAGTTTGCAAACTTTATTCTTTTTCTTAAAGTAGAACCTAAAATCTTTGCCTGTTCCCCGTTTTTCCACCAACAGTTCACTGCATTCCTTTGTTCTGTTCCTCCCAATATGGTTTGTGAAGTCAGTCTTGGTCATAATTATCTATTCCTCATATTCTCCCAAGAAATATATGCAATCCCTTGTCATTGATGGGTTTTAAAACAGATCATAGCGAAACTTGCAAAAGTGGAGAAGCTGTAAATGTTCAGAAAGAGAGTCGTTTGAATCATAACCTAAAATACTCTCTTCTCAAACAGCTCTCATGAGCACTCTAATAATGCTACATTGTCTCTCTCCAATAATTCTGGAGCGTCCCCAGGGAGAGCTTCACTGCCAGAGCTTCCCTGTTCCCCGGGGCCCTGGAGCCTCTCCTGCTGACCCTGGCTGGCGGAGCAGTGCGCAAAGGGTGCTCAACGATCTCTGCTATAGCTGGAGAGAAGGCTCCCTTCCTTGTGTGACACGGTGGTAAACGAGAGGCATGGGCTCTGCTGAGCAAAAGCATTTACTGAAACAGCTGTTTTAGAGTTTGGTCATATCATTCCCTTTCCCGAGGAGCCATCTAAAGCTGTGGTCGGTGGAGGGTGGGCACGATGCTGCAAGTGGGCTCTTCCCCCATCCTCTGAATACTACGACTCTGCTTTCTTCAGCGCTATCCTTGGCTCCTTTCTTGCAGAAAGAGCTGCTTCCCAGAGCTCCCGAGTCGTGCCCCAGAGTGGAATTTTTCCTGGTCCTGCACCAGGTTGCCATGAACCCAGAGCATCTACCCTCTAGCACTGTTCCCAGGAGGCAGCTCAGCCCCCAGGCAATAGACACCAGCCCAGGTCTAGAGAGCTCCGAACCCCGGCAGTGGATGGCAGGGTCTCAGGCTAAAGCGGAGATCCAGCCGTGCTCTCTGGTTCCTAGTTCTGAAATAACTAGTAAATAGTCACTGGAAGACTTGTCTGTGGGGTTTTCTGCCCTCTATTTTATTTCTGAGCATTGGGCTCACCAAACTTTCTCCAAGAGAAATCAGGCCTGTGTGAGGACCCTTTCCATGAAGGTCTATGGAGGCAGCAGTGTGTCTCCCAAGTCAGGGCCCCCTAACTGGCTGCTGCCCATTGCCTTTAGTCTCTGCTCTATCATGGGCACGGCCCCCTCAGAGCCTTCCCTGACAAACCTCACAAGCATAACCTTCTGCCGATTTCTGCTTCTCTTTCCGCAAATTCAGACTTTAGGGAGATTGGAGATGATGAGGTTTAAGTGATTTCAATTTTCACATCCAGGTGATGTGTGGCAAATTGTATGCGCTTATTATTTAAGATAGAGCACATTTTAATTTTGTGAATATAAAAATGCAATCTAGCCTATAAATATCTAAACAAAATTTAGAAGAAATTTCTCCTATGCAGGAAAAACAGCTCCAGATGTCATGAACGTGTTAGATACAGGTAAGAGCCAAGTTTAAGAGAAGTAAAACATTCACTCTGACAGCTGTTAAGTATGCATTTGATTTGGAATCCAGAATTATCTGTCAGTTGTCTATGAAATTCACCACTTTAGCTTTCAGTGCTCTCCTGTCTCTTCTATTTGCTACTTTTTTCCCCTTGCTTTTCTTTCAAACTCAGTATCTTTCTTAAATCCACCCCTGTTTCGGTTGCACCTTTCCTCAGAGACCCAGTGAGTTAGTTTATACAGGGCTTGGTAGCATAGAGATTCCATAGAATTGGCTACAAATTTAAAGCAACATTTGCATTCTCCCTGAAGTGGGTTGATTAATGAGTCAGTATTTAGTTAATGCTCTGAGATCTTCACAGTGAATGTGAGATCCAAGTACACTGTATGATTGTTTCACTTTATTTGTCTTTTGTAAAGCACCTGGTGCCATGACGATATTCACTAGGTAAATAACAAATGAAATGAAATATACTTCCTCCTCTATTTTAATAATGTACTATTCATGTATTTTTTTCCTCCTGGAACAAAGAATCATTGTAGTAAGTTGCTCTGCCAATATTAGGCTGATATCTTGTTGCAAGCAGAAAAGAGATAAAATGGCATGCCACAGGAAAACTGATAAAGTTTCTTTTCAAAATAAAGGAGAACAAGGCAATAACACAAAATATGAAAAGCCAGGAAATGGTTCAATGGAATTAATACAAATATCAACACAGGCCCTTTGATTTTCTCTCACTAGCCTTGTTATAAAGTAATACCTACATGTTCAGAGCAAAGTTCACATTAGTTTCTTCATCAATTCTACTTTTTAAAAAAGATCTATTGTTCTCTGAATAATCTTGTCCTGAAGAAAGCGCTCAGAGAGATTTAATTTAACAGAGCAGAACCATCTCCAGTGGGCATTGAGCTACCAAATATTTTCCTCAAATTATAGAAAATTGCCATTTGTAGAGGCCACATTATACTTAGCTTCTTAATTTAGGATTAAACATCTGTAACTTATTTTTAGGACATCTGGAGTTTTAAAAACTCTTTAATATGAATTTTACCTCTCTCTTTAGTCTCCATGGGGTCTCTGAAGAAAGTTGTTTTGGTCCCATTTGTAAAGATTTGCTGATGGCCTAAAGAACCAGTATATAATTCCAGATTGAAAAAACTGAGGTCTTCTGCAGTGCAATGTTGACATGTTTCTACCCAGAATTTGCCACCAGTTGACTCAGGATCCAGACGGTGGTTACCCTTGTGACTACCTTACATACCCCAAGGCACTCAATGGAACAGAGAAAAATGGGAACTTCATCTCTCACTCCTCTGGCTTTGGCTAAAGACCAAGATGCTGTGATAACACAAGCTTTGGAAGAATTCAGGAATGGCCATAATTCTCCCTGCTAGACTTCCCTAGTAACACTCAAGTAGCATAGAGGGTCTTATTTTTAAAACATTAAAGGATGGGCATAGTGGACATTGAGATCTTTAAATACAGTGGAGGAGCTTAGGGTTTCTGAAAGATCAAGGGAAATGTAACAGAACTTGAATCTCGTGTTTAGAATCTCTAAGTTATTTTAAGAAATAGAAGTGGAACTAGGTTCAAAGAAGGCTTCCTAGCAAAGGCAACATTAAAGTTGAGGCTTGATGGATGAAAAAGATGGCAGTGGAATAAAAATCAAGAGAAGGTATTCTGGCTAAGGCAATCATGTAGGTAAAACACAAGAGTGAAAAGGACATGGTGTGTTTAAGTGTTGGCTGGTGCTGTCCAGGGGTCCTAGAGGTATAGACAAATTTTAGGAAAGTTCTCAAAAATCCTACTCTTCCAAATTATTGGCATTGATGCTATTCCTCCTGGAAGGCTTTCTCTCACCACCAGTACTGAATTGAATGCCCTTTCCCTGTGCTTTCAGAACCTTCTGCCTTTGTCCCAATGTAGTTCTTTGTACGAAATATGTCTTTACTTGTTCTTATTTGACTTTTCTCCGTTTTAAACTCCTTACAGAACGGACCTTGTCTTGACCACTTTTGTCTTAATTCCCTGGACAGTGCTTGGTAGGCGCTCGATAATTATTTTTGGAACTGCATGAAGAAAGCAAGCTTTTCCTTAAATGAGGACTTCCAAATGTTTTAAATGTTTTCAAAGGCCTTAGATAAAGCTTGGTCATTGTTCTAAAGGCATAAATTAACACATTAATAGATGTGGCTATATTTTATAATTAGGCTACTAAAAATAAAACTTCCTCTCAACTGTTAAACAGAGAACAGAATACAATCCAAATGAGTACCTTTTGGATCCACCCTAAGGATTTATCTATCAAATTGCTGAAAGGTCCTCTTTATAAAAGGAGTTTCACTGATAAGATGCCTCGCCAGTGTAAGGGACCACTTGAGCAGCAATGTAAGAGTGGGCAAAGCCCTAACAACCTGCTACGGAAAGACTATGTTGGAAAGAATCCTAAATTTGAAGCCAGGGAACTTGGGTCCGGCTCTAGAAATTGCTAGGTGAACCTAGGCGATCCACTCAGGCTCTGATCTTCAATTTCATATCTGTACCCTCAGAACCATAATACTAGTTTTGTTTACCTCAGGAGTTGTGAAGATAAGATAATGTAGAAATGAGATGATCGACTACAAAGAATTATCCTTCTTATCACAGTGTTGTAAGAAATAAGTTGAATTGACCTCCTGAACACTCAGTTGTCTTTTGTCTACCAGTTAAACAGATACTAGACCTTAGGACTTTTGATTTGACATTTGATCCATCGATTGTACTCTGCCGCCTTGTTGTAATCTAACAAGGAAAAGAATACAAATCACTAGGAGAGGAATGTAGGGTTGTAAAAGTTTGTCCTTGGCAAGATACTTTATACCTCCTGGAATTTAACACCAAATCCCGGAGTCAGATTCAGCCTCTAGGTAGTTTTCGTGTACAGCTTATCGAGAGCTGTGTGAAAATCTCCCACGACAGATTCTGGCCACAGCAATGTTGAATCTTGGCAGGACGGATGAGCACTGTTCTCTGGCACATCTCTCCCATTCTCTGCTTGTTTCCAGGCTGTCAGGGGTTGGGTCTGGCCAACATGTTGAAAGATCTGGCCAGTCTTCCTTCAAGGCTGCTCAGTCTAGGTTAGAGGGAGGATTGGCGTGTTTACCAGTCTTGTATCTACACCGACTGTTCTGACAGCATTTAAACTTGAGACGGTTTTGTCTCTCCCTGGTGGCCCTTTGTCTTGGTTTATGACGGATTTGTTATCTTAGACCTACCAAACCCAGAGAGTAGAGAATGGGTGTTTGATTTTATATGCCAGGTACCATGGACTTTAATTATCTTCTTGAAGTCAGTCCAGCACTCAGGGAAGAGGGCCTAAAGTCTCAAACTGCTCCGTAGTTTGGATAGTTTCTAAAACCACAATGTGTATGTATTCTTTAGTTACTCAGTATTTGTCTAGAAAATGACACAATTTGCTGATCTGTGATTTTTTTTTAATTTTTTAAATGTTTTATTTATTTCTAGGAGAGAGAGAGAGACAGCGTGAGCAGGGGAGGGTCGGAGAGAGCGAGAGAGGGAGTGACAGACTCTGAAACAGGCTCCAGGCTCTGAGCTGGCAGTCGGCACAGAGCCCGACGCGGGGCTCGAACCCATGAACCGAGAGATCATGACCTAAGTGAAAGTCGGACGCTTAACCGGCTAATCCACCCAGGCGCCCCTCATCTGTGATTTTCTGATATGCTTCATTTAAAATTAATTTTTGGTAGATGTCTAATTCTGACAGTGCAATAGCTATAAAATGTAAAATGTATAACCAGTCAGGGCTGGAACGCACGCCATCTAATACCTCCGTCCACTCTGCTGAGTTTGGGGATATGGAAGTCCTCTTCTTTGCTCGGTGGTAGAGTAAGTGGATGGGAAGAATGAAAGAACAAAGTAGGGGTGAGTCAGTCGGATCGTATTGAATAGCATGGAGAGTCTTTTTTTTTTTTTTTTTTCCATTTCAAGTATCTCTTCCTAAAATTCTGTCCCATTTCTTGGATCCTATTTAGTGTCATTTAGTTTGTGTAATAGTTCAGCCAATTATGGAACAAGAGCTTTACAAAAAGCACAGAGCTGTGCACACATGCATCCATCCAGGCTGCCAGCACGTGGTACAGGAAAGGCCCTGTGGTAAGACTAGGCCTACCACTCTTGAGTGCACAGAGCAAAGCAGTGGTTTTTAACCTCTTTCCTACTCCTTAGAGAATCTGATCAAAACTATGGACCTCTTCTCTGAGGGGGAAAAAACACCTTCGATTGCAGGGTATTCATCAACCAACAATGGACATGTTTAAAGACTTCTATTCCTTTGGGAGGTACAGATAAGTAGACGTACATCACAGTAGAATAGTAGGATCTATGTCTGAGACACATGCAAGTGATAGGAGATTACAGGAGAAGAAGTGCCACACTTTTCGTCCAGAAGTAGGATCCTACTACCTCATCAGTAGTCCAGCATATGCTCTGAGTTGTGTTTGTCAACGGTGACGGATTTTCCCTGTGTTATCAGAGTCTTTTGTGGTGGTGTGGGAGAGGGCAGAAAAATCAATAGGCAGACTGGGCAGCATTCTGGACTTGGGATTTAGTGGTTCTTGGTTCACCACTTTCTACTTGTATTAAATGGACACGTTACTTAATCTGTCTTTGTTCCAGGTCTCAATCTGTGAAATTAAAATAGAGATAGGTGCTCCATCAAACTAATGGCCGGGGGGTGGGGGGGTACCTTTTGATGAGAGGGAGTTGGGGGTAGGTGTGTGAAACAGTAAAGCTCTTCATAAACTGTAATGTCCTAGAAACATAATGTGCTGTCATCACTAGGCCCACAAATACAGATATCTGAGAAATAGATAAAACTTGGTTGAAAAGGAGACAACCAGTTGCATCCAGGGGCTTCCTATGGCCCATGGGGACAGGAAAGCACCCACAGGCTGCCACGCAGAACTAAACTTACAGGCCCCCATGGGACAGATACCACAATCTCAATTCTTAAGATTGATCCACTTAAGGAACCACGTTCAAAAGTCCTGACTGCATTGGCAAGAGATCCAAATTTATACACTTAGAGAAAATGGTGAGTAAAATAGTTATGAGCAGTGGTTTGATTAGTAGACATCCATTTATTTACTTTACTCTAATGTGGGGCTTTAAAAAACCAGGAGACCATAAAAACTTTGTCAGAATGCCCACCCTTACGCAAGCCATCCATCTCTTCTTTCTCAATCTCTTATGCTCCAATGGAGAGAAGCCTGTGGCTTAGCTGGCAGCCAAGCATGGCATGAGGTGGAGGATGTGGGCATCCTGGTCTTGGAAACTGAAGTCCTGGGTGTGAGTCTTGGCATTATCCCCACTGATAGCTCTCGGACTATCCAGTCAATGCCCCAGTTTTTTCATCAGGAAACAAAATGATAATATCCAGTTTACCTATCTTATCGGGTTGTTGAAAGCTCTCAAATTTTTTTTAATCAAGTGTAATGAACCAGCCTTATAAAGAACTATTATTATTGTGTGAATAAATGTACATGTTTTTTGACAAAACGATCAAAAGAGAGGAAATTGCATATTCTATGTTTATAGATTGGATGCCTAATTTGCCTTGGTTAAGCAAGCATCAGGATGCATGGCTACCTGGTTCTGTTTGTGAAGAATGGGTCTAGAAGCTTCTGCTCCAAATATCCAGGAGCTCTGTCCTGGATGCATAATGGAAGGCAATCTTCCCCTGGTGTTTTTCACATTTTCTATTTAGGGAAAAGAATTTAACAAGTTTGATTCTCAAGAAGCTATCAAATACATTCTATCTCCTGTGGGAACAAAAACCAAACCCTCCTCCTTCCACACTTTTGCCCATATGCTCCCTCTTAATTCTTATTGCCCTCCCCCTACTTGCCCTTTCAATTCCCTTCCTCCCTCCACTCCCCACCCCCCCATCCCGTCCTGTTGGCTGTATCTTTGCAGTCCAGAAGTGGTGGCTGCCCACGCAGATGAATCCAAGTGGATCATGGTGACACTGTCTCCATAGGAACCTGAAAAGAGCCAGGCAGGCGCTGCTTTCCAACCCACGTGTTTGTGGTGTGGCCAGACTGGCTGCTGAACGAGTTTCACTCCAGCCATGATACTTAGAATAGACAGAGCAGAAACTCCCAGCTTTGATCCAGACACTGGGATGTAAAACAATGCCCAGCAGGGACCATCATGGGCAGGTGTAGCTCTCCTCCTATTAACCTGCTTTTGGGATCCTGCCTCTTCCTTCTTCCAGGCTGAATATTCCCAGCTCCCAGCCATGCTGGGTGTGTTCGGTAAACCAGAAAGAGAATCTTTGAACTGGGAGCTTCTTCTTTCATTCAATACTCCTCAAACATGTACTATACACCAGAGATTCTGCAAAGGATTAGGAGAAAACCCAAATGAGATAGGGTTCCTATTTTTAAGAAGTTGACAGTCTAGTGAAAAAGACAAAAATGTGATGAAATAATTATAATGTGTGACAAGTGATATTTCATGGCCAAGCACTATGGGGACCATGGGAGGAAGTAAGGAGTTCTGCTTAGGTTTGCGAACATCGAAGAGAGGAGGGGAGTTTGATGTGCACCATAAAAAAGGACTCCTTCCATATAGAAGAGATAAGAATGGCATTGCTGGCATAGGGATTGGCAAGAAGACAGGCAGAGTAGCATGAGGATGTTCAAGGAATGGTGAGTGTCCATATGTGGAATTTAAGAAACAGCAGATGAACATAGGGGAAGCGAAGGAAAAAGTAAGATAAAATAGAGAGGTAAGCAAACACTAAGACGCTAAAATACAGAGAACAAACTGAGGGCTGCTGGAGGGGAGCTGGGTGGGGGCATGGGATAAATGGGTGATGAGTATTAATGATGGGCATGGAGGAGGGCACTTGTGGGGATGAGCATAGGGTATGCTTTTCCTTAAATATTTTATTGTCAAGTTGGTGTCCATGGAACACCCAGTGCTCATCCCCACAAGTGCCCTCCTCCATGCCCATCACCCCCCTTCCCCTCTCTCTCATGAGCATTGGGTATTGTGGGTAAGTGATCAATCACTAGGCTCTACTCCTGAAACCAATGTTTCTATGTTAACTAACTTGAATTTAAATAAAGAAAAAGGAATGGTGAAGGTCTAAAATGGCTGGAGCACAGTATTCTGTGGGGGCATGTAGGGGCAAATGAAGGCAGAGGTAGGCATGGACCAGGTTGTGAAAAGAACACTGCCAAGGAGACTGGATGCAAAAAGGAACCAAGGAAGATATTGTCCAGATACTATTTATTTTCAAAAACTCTCAACCTGTACAAAGTCCACTGCAAGTGCTTATGCTGGTTAGCGGTACCATTAAAATAGATCTTTTGGATGCAAACTCTGGGGCAGTGAGAAATGGGCTGGTGGATGAGGACAGAGAGACCATGGAAGGCAGGGAGGCCCATTAAGCAGCTGTTGCAAACTATAGGCAGGAAGTGAAAAAGACTCTGGAGGGTGGGGCAGGATGACAGGAGAGCAGGTTAGTTGGACAGATTTGGTAGGGCTCCAGGGACTCGCTGGGTAGAATGGTTTGGGAAGGCAGGGATGATGCTAACTCAGTGGATGGGATGGGGAGACAGTGAGGTGGAGAACCAATATGGAGAGCCCAGGAGGAAGTTCCCAGGGCAATGGCGAACACAGGACTTGTTTCCACTTCAGATAGAAGTTCTCAGCCAGAATTTGCATTCCAACAGTTGGAGTTGGGAAGGGCCATGGCCAGAGTTTAGCAGGCTGGGGTGCTGGGACAGACTTTTTTTTTTAATATTTTATTTATTTCTAGGAGAGAGAGAGAGAGACAGCGTGAGCAGGGGAGGGTCAGAGAGAGGGGGAGTCACAGACTGAAACAGGCTCCAGGCTCTGAGCTGGCAGTCAGCACAGAGCCCAGCGCGGGGCTCGAACCCAGGAACCGCGAGATCATGACCTAAGCGAAAGTCGGACGCTTAACCGACTAAGCCACCCAGGCAGCCCATACTTCGAAAACAGTTGAAAATAGGTATGTAGCTCTCCCTTTGTTTCATAATGAGAAGAGTGAACCATCTCCACTCTTTTAATCTTCCCTAAAGGGTCTTAAGTAACGTGGGCTGGTCTGTACAGTCTCCTCTTTTCCCACATCCCACTTAGAATGCAAAGCCCCAGGCTAGAGACAACACATGAATCTTTCTCAGGCTATACATATAATTACATATTTGTATGTGCTGTGCACACTTTCTTAAAGATTACTTAATTGCCACATTTAACACTTTATAGTTATTAAATGCCTAATTTTCCTTGATGATTTTTTACTTCATTAGTTTTCATCTCCTCACTACATATTTATTTCCGACGATGTGTTTGACCAACCTGTGCACAGTTACCAGTCCCTGTCTTTAGGAATCTTTGTAACACAAGTCCTCTTCTCATGACCCTTAGTACAGAACTGCTCTTTGGATAAAGTTCCAGAATCGGATTACATTAAGGGAAGAGATTCCTCTGGCAAAACATAAAACGAAGGAACAGCCACATCCTGTCAGGAGGATACTGGTGGTCCGGCAAGATCTTCTAGGAGGTCCAAGGGCTGATTTTGCACTTGAAGGATTGTGCTAGCATCTTGGAGAGTTTCTCTGTCAATGTAGGGAGAAGATGGCCCGGGAAAGGGGCTGTTTCCTCTCAAGACGTTGCCCTCAGGAAGCATCAACTGAACAGTACCTCACTTAACCATTTTAGACCTTCTGAATATCTGTCTGAAGGCAAAGGGCAAAGGCCTAGACTTTTAGGAAGTATTTGAGCTCTATTCGAAGGTGTCCACAGAGATGTTCATTGCCCCAGAGAATCCTTAGTTGGTCCTGCAGGTTACTGTTTGGAGGACCCTCTTTCTGCCAGCCTCACTCCTTCAACAAGGCCTCGCTCATTGCCTCAGAGCCTCTGAGGGTCAGAGTCTGTGAAGGTACCTGCGACTTGCCATGCTGCTATTCCTCTACTGGGCACTGCCACCTCCCTGGACTCTACCTGCTCCACAAGGTCAGGTTCCCTTGTCACATCCACCTGGCATTCTGCTGGCTCCCTGGCACCTTTCCCCACTCACCAGGACCCTTCACTGCCTCCACTCTCCTATCCTTTGCCTCTAGGCAACCTTTCTTAAGTGGAGTTCCTCATCCAAACTACAATACTCAGGGGCAAACTTTAAAATTCTCCCAAGGACAAGAAATAACTAGTATTATTTTGATGCACAGGAGATAGGTTAATGCATTAGATACAGTGGACCTCTTAGGGCATTGAGGCTTATTTCTGCTGTGGAGGGAAAGAGAGACTTAGGGCTTGTTGAATATTTTTCTAGCTTGGAGGTGGAGAAGCTCTAGTTCTCTCAATCACCCCCCCCCCCCCCACCGATGACATTTCTCCCCAATATGCTGTTTATGTTGGGACTCTTCTCGTATCTACCAAGAGCTTAGGCTTTTAGAAACTTTTGCCAGAAAAAAGCTTCTCAGTGAGTTCTTCCGTGCAAAACCCAGTCCTGATGTAATGCATTCAGTATAGCATGTCAACACAAGGCTCACATCGGGGTAAGTCAGGAGGAAGCAAATACTAAAGGAGAAGATAAAATTTTTATTCTGTAACTTTTAGATGAGAGCTATCCTCACCTATTTCAGGGTCTGGCAAGTAGGCAAGAAGTAGGTTTGCCATGTGCTTTAAAGGATGCATGTATTAAGGAAGTAATGCTAGCGGCTGAATCCCAGGGACTAAGCAGAATACAAATTTAGCTCTTGCCCCTATCACAGGCCAGTGAGGGTACAGGTAGAGTATGTCTCTGACACATACAGTCAGTCAGGGACCAACGCTCCCTTATCTTGGGCCTAGCCCTCCACTCTGTCTCCAGAGCCCTTTCCATTTCACTGTGATATGAAGAAGGAATGGGGGTCCCATATGGGAGGTTTTCATGGACTGGGCCTGGAAAAGACACAAAACACCTGGCTTAGATTCCCTTGGCCAGAACTCAGTTCTCTGGCTGCAGCTAACTGCAGGGAGGCTGGAAAATGTCATCTAGCTGTACATCTGTGAAGAAGAAGAGAACATGGGTGTCAGTGGTAGCCAAAGTTTAGATGTTTGGGACCATAGGTTTTGGCTCAAAATGCTGTAAGTTACTTGTGTGAATTAGCATGGCTCATGATGGACAAGCTTATGAAGTAAGAAGTTCATTGTCCCTGGAATGTTGGTTGGAGCACAAATTCCTGCCATTTCTACTCTGGAGCTCTGTAATTACAGTTCCCAAACAGCATAGCCATTCCTCCCACACTCCTGTTCCTACTTTTCCTGTGGTGCAAAATGCTTGGTTCCCATTACTGAGGAAAGAGTAGGTCACATGGTGCTGCCTTTTCTGCCAAATATCCTCTTCGCTTTTGCTCTTTTTTTTATGATGACAAGATGGAAGTTGAGGTGATCTTGGTGGCCTGCAAACAAGATCTGAGGGCCTCTCTGCAGGGAGCTCAGTGTAATGGAAAGGAAAGCCTGCCCATTGCTGGAAATCTGCATCTGGGGAGAGAAGTAGCACAGAGTTCTTTTGTGCAAATAGATGAAAAGTAAAGCTGAACAGAATTACTCTAACATTCTGCGATCCTAGGGTTTTGGCATCAGAAAGGATGTTAAATCCCCGGAGTCTGGTCCTATGGTGTTGTACATGAAGAACAGGGGGGCAAACCCTTTGTCTTTTGGGTTGTAGAGCTAGTACTGGCTAAGCACAGTTAGAACCTGGGCCTCCTAAATCCTAGATCTGGGCTCCCCCACCAATAAAATCAGAATTTTCATGGCCCTAGAATATATTTACAATAGTTTTGGCCAGTTCCACTGATGTTCTGACCTGTTAAGAGTCATAGAGAGAGAAGGAACTATGGGAAGCAGAAGACAGGAGAGCTCTGCTCGGAGCTCTGTGTGCCTTTGGGCATGTGGATGGACCTTCGGTTTCTCATGCATACACTGAAGAATTTGGATTAGTTCATGGTCTTCAAATCATATTTCATCTGGGGAGGCCCAGTATCTTAACTTTTGTTAGAAGATTCTATGCCTTAACATGGTATGAAAACCATTCCTTCCACTGGAGGAAATGGTCTTTGAGTGTCACTGCTTGTCAGAGCTGCAGATTTAAATGCCTTGGGAGTCAAACAGGTAATACAACAAGAGGCAGGAATACATTATGGGTTGTGTCCCCCTCCCTAATTCCTATGTTGAAGTACTTACCCCCAATACCTTAGAATGTGACTGTATTTAGAGATAGGGTCTTTCAAGAGGAAATTGAGTTAATATGAAGTCATCAGGGTGGGATCTCATCCACGAAGACTGGCAGTCTTGTAAGATGCAGGCACAGATAGGAGAGAGATCATGTGAACACAAAGGGAGAAGGCAGCCATCCCTAAGCCTACAAGAGAGGTCCTGAAAGAAACAAACAGTGCTGGCCTTGGACTTGATCTTGGACTCCTGGCCTTTGGAACTGTGAGAAAATACATTTGTGATGTTTAAGCCACCCAGACTGTGGTACTTTGTTATAGAAGTACTAGCAGACTAATGCAGAATGGGTGTGTGCTTTTGTGTGGGTAGGTGCCTGAGTGCATGTGCGCGTGTGTGTGTGTAAAATAAGTTTTGAGTGCATTTGTCTTGGAGGAGAAGGGAGGCCGCCCTTCAGCTCCTGCTTATTCCTAGATCCATGTGGGATATTAGCTCTGTGATGCCAGATGTTCTAAATGTTTAGGACAAGCTGGACTTTATAATTGTGAAATTTCCCAGTTTTTGAGATACTGCATGGGCAAACAAAGCAGGTCTGTGGGCTGAATTTGACCTACAGCCAGTTTTGACCAGTGACCCCATGTCTAAGGAAATGATTTAGACTGGACCTCATAAGGCAGCGTGTGACTGGAGAGCACACATTCGGAGACAGAATACTGGTGAGGAGCCAGGACACCTGGCGAGCTCTCATGGCCAGACTATCGTGCTGTTAATCTGGAGCCAGATCTCAGTTCCCATTCTCATCAGATGAGGAGACTGAACTAGTCTCTGCCAGCAAAGGTGATTGGAAATTTCAAGTCCGAGTGCCATATTCTGTAAACAGAATTATGGCCAAGATAATTGCTTTCTGCTTGGCTATTTCTAAGAATAAGTGCCTGATCTTCTACAGTCACAGAGTAAGAGATTGACTGTAATTAAGGAGTTGAGTGCATAGAAGTAGATAAAATAGCCTCAGGTCTTAGAAAAAGCTGCTCAAACTGGAAAAAGAAAAATGAGAAGAAAGCAGAGAAGTTGCTCCAAATGAATGGCATTACACATATTGGCCCAAGAGGGTAAGAACTTAACTGTTTCATTATGAAAATTATCAGGCGCTCCTTCTCTTTGCATTGGAATGGTCACTGCAGGATTTTCTTGGCTCCTTTTTTGTCAGTATTTCAAGGACAGAGTATGGTAGTTGTGGACTAATAAAATAATTGTTGAGGGGCTCCTGGATGGCTCAGTCAGTTAAGCATCTAACTCTTGATCTTGGCTCAGGTCATGATCTCAGTTTGTGAGATCAAGTCCCATGTCTCTGGGCTGACAGCCTGGGCCCTGCTTGGGATCCCTGCTTGGGATTCTCTCCATCTCTCTTTGCCCCTCCCCTGCTCATGCTCTTTTTCTTGCTCTCAAATAAATAAACTTAAAAAAATTAAAAAAGAACGATTGAGCCCTTACCATGTGCCAGGGACTTTACACATACATGCATTTCTTGCCGTAACACAAAATAACACTTCACAGAATATTTTGTCACCTGCAAAATTTAATATAAAGATAAAATTCCCCTTGGATTTATGGGGAAAAAATAGGAGCAAAGCAGACCTTTCAAATTTTGTCCAACTCTGATGAACCAAAACAATCACTGCTATCTGAGGAGCTCACTTGGACTACTTTGGCAGCAGCTGAGTGACTGCAAGCTGCTATGAGTCTTAAAATGCACAAAAGCAGGGGCATCTGGCTGGCTTAGGCAGTTGAGTGTCCAACTTCTGCTCAGGTCATGATCTCCTGGTTCGCGAGTTTGAGCCCCACCTCAAGCTCTGTGCTGACAGCTCAGAGCCTGGAGCCTGCTTCAGATTCTGTGTCTCTCTCTCTCTGCCCCTCCCCTGCCCATGCTCTAGCTCTCTCTCTCTCAAAAATAAATAGACTTTTAAAAAAAATGTACAAAAACAATAGAGATGAGAAGCTGGCAACTCTTTAACTACACCGTTGCTGGCAGGGATGGAGATGGAGAAATGGAAATGAACTCTGACTCAGAGGGGCTACAGTCAAGGTGTGCACAGGAGGCAGGACAGCTCCACACAAGCTAAGAGCCCATGAGGCTGGGGTGGCTATTGGAGAAGGTAGAACCTTGGATGCAGGTGATCATTTTAAAATTCCCCAGAACACAGCTTCTTGCTTCCCAGAAAGAGTTCCTGCTGGTAAAGCAGCAGTGGTGCCTTGGCCCTTCTCCATTCCCACTGAAGGTTATGGTTCTTCTCTTGCGGTTTCAGCCCCTCTTGCTCAGGAGAGCCCACCCAGGATATGGTGAAAACCAACATGCAACTTCCACACAGCAGTGTGAAATTTTAATGTGCAATTATGTGCTATATAACGTGCAATTTTCACATTTCACTGACACCATGCATCAATAACCAATCACCGATGGGGTCATTCATGCTATGGAAACACACGTGGTAGAAGAACAGAACGTATTATCCTAGGTAATTCTCACACCTCTGTGAGGTATTGGAGCAGTTCTCACATTCATGTGCATCAGAATTACTTGGAGGGCTTGTTAAAACAGATCGCTGGGTTTCATCTCCAGAGTTTCTGATTCAGCAGGCCTGGGGTGGAGCCGAAGATTTTGCATTTCTAATGAGGTTCCAGATGATACTGATGTTGCTGGCCTGGGAACCACTTTTGAGAACTACTAAGCTACAGGAAATTGATAATTGGTAAGATTTCTTGATTAACCCAAGATTTCTGCAGGAATGGGCTAAAGGGGAGCCTAAATCTTGGGCCTAATGAGACTAGCATGCCTCAGAAATTGACCTTTGATGATCTATAAACACTTAAGAATGTGCTGGGGTTGGGACACCTGGATGGCTCAGTCACTTAAGCTTCTGGCTTTGGCTCAGGTGGTGGTGTCGCAGTTGGTGGGTTTGAGCCTCATGTAGGGCTCTCCGTTGTCAGTGCAGAGCCTGCCTCAGATCCTCTGTCTCCCTCCCTCTGCACATGTGTGCGCTCTCTCTCCTTCTCTCAAAAATAGATGAACATTGGAAAAAAAAAAAAAAAAAGAATGTGCTGGGGTTGGGTTTTCTACCGGAGTCTGTACTTCCACCTGAGGGCATGCTGTGTAGCCTCCAATTTTGTAAGACACCTCCCAGATTTTTTAGATCATTTGCTACTGAAGAACTTACATCTGGTGGGTGTCCTTTACAGTCCCACCATCCCGTGCATAACCTTCCTGCTAAGGCAGCTGACAAGTAACGGCCTAAGATTTGAACCCAGGGACTCAAATTCCAGTATACATTTGCTTCCCCATCTGCCTGCACTGCCCCTCTAGACAGTTTCCTAATGAGAGCCAAGTATGGAGGTAGGGGGGAGTCTCCCTGTGACAAGCTTATGTTCCCATTTTGTGTGGTTTGTTTCAGGGCAATGCGAGACAAGGTATCCAAGTTGTGGCTGAAGAGGAAAGCCCAACTGTGAGCTGCTCTGAATGACTGTCAAATCCCTTAATAGTTGACTTGCTTTGGTTTTGAGGATTTAAAATTTGTGGCAAAGGTGATGTGGTATCGTCACAGAAATGAGAACTTTGTTCATTTTTATCACGAACAACTCCCGATTGCACAGAGTTGTAGTTGATTGCTTTATTAGTGTTGTGAGGTTATAGACTGAATTTAGGATGGGAAAAAAGTGTTGACTATTATTAAACGCCTCTCACCATTTCAGGAGCTATGTCCCTGCTCTGGGAGCATGATGTGACAGGAAGAGCTGTGGGGTCAGGCAGAGTGGAATTTGAATCCATGTTCTGTTATTTACTGATTGTGTGACATTGGAAAAGTAATTAGTCTAGTCAATGCCTCCATTTCCTCTTCTATTAAAGTGGTCTCATATTTACTTCACTAGATTATCATGAGGACAAAATGGCCACCAGCAATGCAGATATATTTCTGATATCCACAGCGCCCTGAGGCATAGACCAGATCCCTCTTTGGTTTCCCTGTGGTATTATAGTGGATCCAAGGAGCATCCTGTCAAATGCGTGTATTCAACCTTGCACTTGCTCTGTAAGGGCCAGAAACCAGGCAGCAATGCCGTCTCAAGAAGACAGAAGTGGACGCCTGCTGAAAATTTGCTTGGCTGAGATGTCTGGTTCAAAGCGTCAGGAAGCTAACAGCTTTCTCTAACTTCATACTAACATCTATGCAAAGACATGGGGGAAGAAAAAAAGACAACACTGAAACATTTGTACCACCAAATTCCAAAATTTTGAAAGAACGAATGATAATTATAAGGCAGATGGAGACGACCAAGAATAACCAGTATCACTTTCAGCTTATGTCCTACGGCTACTCTGCCTCCATGATTTGGAGACACGGTGCCTGTATCAAACAGCGAACTTCCCAGTGCCATGAGGAAAGCAGAGTACCTCTCTGTTTCTCCCTGTCCTTCCTCCCACCACGACCTGTCCCTCTGCCTCTTATCCCCACTTAGGTTTCCATCTTGTTAGAATTTTGGCCAACACCCCAAATTTCAGCAATGAAGTATCCAGGAAATAATGGAGTGCTGGCAATGGCCCGAGACCTGTGGATGACGTACTCTAAGGTCACCCCAAAGACTCACGCTCTTGAATCATCCTGTCCCCTTGAACGCAGGTGGTACTTGGGACTGGCTCTAAGCCAGTGGAGTACGGCAAAGGTGATGGAGGTCACCCCCGGGAGGATATTACAGAGCGAGAGTCTCCTGCTGGCCTTGAAGAAGGAAGTCGCCATGTTGTGAGAAAGCCTGAGAAGGGCCACACGCAAGGACAGCCCCCAGCGGAAAGCCGGCGACAAAGTGTGGCCTCACTTCCACAGTTCCCTAGAGCCCAAGGCAGCCCGCAACCCTGTGAGCTTGGAAAAGGGCCTCAAGCGCCCAGAAAGAAATGCAGCCCACCAACACCCTGACTCCAGCTTGTGAGGCCCTGGGCACGGGACACGGGAAGCCAGGCCCAGACTTCCGGCCCAGGGAAACTGTGAGGTAATAAATGGATGTTGTTTTAAGTTCCTAGGTTTGTGATTGTGTAGTGAAAGAGGAGTAATAAAGTTACAGTGTCTGTAATGTAGGCATTGTGTGGGGAATAGAGAAGAAGCCTGTGAGGAAATGCTGGGAATCAGAGTGATTAAGTGGGTCCTCAGAAACCAGCAGCCAGATAGTGGAGGTCAAAGGAAGGTGCCACCTTAAGATGACAGAGGTAAAGTCTGTGGGAAGTGGAACTTTGCCTGGGAGCTGTAAATATGAAAACCTGTCCTGCAACTGTCAATCTGATAAGGAGATTCCATTACGGTCCATGTGATCCAAATGGGGGAGGGAAAGAAAGAAATTGAACTTTTCATCAACCTACCAGGAAATGTCTAGAAACAGTATGAAGAAGTTAAAAAAAAAACCTTAACAGGAGACTAAAAAGAAGTCTTTCCATTGAAAATATTAAATTCTGTTTCTATAGATTAAATCAAGAAGTTTTATGTAATTTCAATACAAGCTTAATGGAGACTTATTCAGAATTTAACAAAATAATTCTAAATTATTTAGAACAATGATCACTTCAGGGTAGCTAATACACTTTTTGAAAATGAAGAAGGAGGGAGGCTTTGTCTTATCAGAAAATAAAATCTTAAAACTATAATAATTCCAATAGGCAGATGATGGAACAGAATTCCAAAAGAGACCCAAGGATAAGTATTTGTTTGTAGACCCTTGTGCATTTATTTTTGTTTTGGTATAAGAGACACATTTCTAATCACTGGGGGAAGGCCGAATAGTTTATAAAGGCTGTCGGGGGAAATGACTAACCCATTGGAGCAGACTAGATCATCACCTCACATAAAATAAATTCTGATTCATTCACATTTAATTGTAAAAAGTGAGCATGTATAGGTTAAATAAAATATGGGTGAATATTTCGGGTGTCTTTGGGGGTAGAAAAGCCATTTCCCAGTGTGATACCAAAGCCAAGAATCATAAAAGAAAGGATTGTTACAGTTAATCACAGAGTGAGAAATTCTGTAGGATATAAAATTACACACAAAAAACTCGAAAGGCAAACAAATAGAGAAAAACTATGTAACACAAATGCCAGACATTGTTAAGCTTTCAGCTTTTATAAATCAATTAGAAAAAGATAAACAACCAATTGGAAAACTGGGGTAAGGCTATAAGGAGGTGCTCACAAAACACACCAGCCTTGTTTGCTTTGTCCCATGGACCTTTTTTCCTTCCAGAAACCTGGATTGCTCAGGCCTCTGGAAGCAGCAGTGTTGGGCATACGACAATGATGGCCATTGTGACCTATTTTGGGGGAGATGTACCGTATTCTTCATCTTTCTGTCAAGGTTCTTTTTCTTGCACATCACTCAGGAATTTCCGGTAAGTGATCAGACCTTCCTTTTATCAAATAATATCACAAAGCGGACATTTTATACTCGCCCACACTTTCACCCTAAAGAATGCATCCTTTATTAAAGCCTGTTTTATTAAAAACATTTTTCAAAATGGATATGGCTTTATTGTTTTATGTTTGTGAAAACAGTTCATGCTTCTTGTGAAAACGTTCATGCTGTTCAGAAGAATGTTTAGAAGACAGTAAAAATATGCTAATCTTGCTGCCCAAAGATAACTTATAGTTTCTCTGTGTGAGTGTGTGCATACATTAATGCACATACATTCACACAGGGAAGTGTTGATTTATATTTTTACAAAAGTGAGATCATACTTTTTCCCAGTTCAACTATACATCATGAACATCTTTCCATGTTAATACATGTAGATCTACCTCATTTTAAATGGAAGCAGATTATTCTTCAAAATGAATGTGTTATAATTAATGTAACCAATCTCCTGATAAAATTTAAGATTTTTTTCTTCACCATTATAAAGAACTCTGTAATTGATTCCATGTGCATACATTTGGCCATGGGTCTGGTTATTTTCTAAGAATAAATTCCTAGAACAGAGATAACTAGTCAGCTGTCCTAAGGGAAGAAAGCCAGACAAGATGATCTGATGCAATAACAAGCTATAGTATCTGAGGAAGAGAAAAGATCGGGAATTTATCACAGTCCCTATCGCTTGAATCTGTGCCCAGCCCAGCCCTATGGATATATGTCTGAGTTCCAGGGAGAGAGAAGATAGAAGCAACACTGCTTCCAAATCCTTCTAACAGTCGGGGCAGGGAAGGAGTAGAGGCGAGAGTGGCTTCTCCTTGCTCTGCTTCAGGCTGAGATGTAACACTGCAGAGGTGCTAGAGGTGGCGATCTGAGCAGGGCGCACCCCTGGAAGGAGTTGGGCCAGTCTGTATGCAAATATAAGAATCCCACTGGGAATTCCAGAAACACAAAACAGGGTATTTTCACAGATTGGTAGGGGTGGGGTTGGGACTGGGGGCCAGTGAGGTTGGAGTCTTTAGTATTGTCCAATCCTATCTATACCCAGTGGCGGGTGAGGCTAGGAGAGACATGTGGGTGCAAACCAACTCTGTGTTCTGAATACCTCAAGAAAACCAAGTACATATGGTTTTTAAGCACATACCCAAGCCTTGCACTATATAGTTTTATAGTCTCAATTTTTAAAAATATTTATTTTTAGGGGGGGCAAAGAGACAGAGTGGAACCAGTCAAGGGGTACAGAGAGAGGGAGACACAGAATCCAAAGCAGACTCCAGGCTCCAAGCTGTCAGCACAGAGCCCAATATGGGACTCAAACCCATGAACTATGAGATCCTGACCTGAACCAAAGTTGGATGCTCAACTAACTGAGTCACCCAAGAGACCCTTTATAGTCTATGAGTGGTACCTTGGGGCTTGTTCTTTCCCACCTGCTGTGTACACATGGCCTAGGTAAGGTCTCTTGGATTCTATTGACAGTCATTTTCCACCTCAGCCATTCAGGATTCAAATTCTTTTAACTCTTTGTTTAAAATCCAATGGGAGACTGGTTCTCTCAAAGAAAGCCTTCACATAACTGATAATTATGTAGAGATCATGGCTTTTAACTTCATCCCCTAGTTTCTGGAATAGGGTCTTTCCACAATTCCAGTAAGTTCAACAATGAGGAGCGACCCAAACTCCAAAGGAAGAGAGTTTGGCAGGGAGTGTTTGTTCTCACCCAACACTCATGCCCTTCCTGCCCACTCTTCTTCTGCACCCACAGAAGTCTAGTTTATACAGGAGCTAGCTAGAGACCCATCAGTTCAGCCTCTCTTGCCGTCCCAAAATATAAATCGTGATTACTCAAGACAAGTCACAATCATCTCATTTTGCTCAGCCTTTGGTTGAAGGATGGCACGTGATCCTGTTTTGACTAGTGAGATGCAAGGGGGAGTTTCCTGAACAAGTTCAGTTTCCCAAATGAAAAGATAAAGTCTCCCCATAAGCTGTTATACTAGCCTTTCTACTTTCCTAAAATGGGGGAGATCGTGCCTTGAAGAGCAGTGACCACGAGATGGTAAATATGAGGATGCTAAGAAGATAGATCAGCAAAACGGAGAGTGCCTGGGTCCCTGAGGGCATCGTGAGCAACTGAACCGCTCTGGCAATCACCGATCTCCATACTTACTGTTAAGTAACAGAGATGAATTCCTACTTTCAAGGCTACACTGAGTTTGGTTTTTGGTTACACCACCAAAGACATTCCTAAGTGGTACATGGAACAAACAAAAGTGACTTGATTATCCAGGGCAATGAACTCTCAAGCCAGATTGCCTGGATTTAAGTCTACGCTCATCTATTGCTAGTTTTGCAACTTTGGCTGGGTTCAATTTTCTGTACCTCAGTTTCTTTATTTGTAAGATGGAGATAATAGTTCCTACTTCATAGGTTGTGCACTGTAGTCTGGAAGAAATAGCAAAACATCAGCTTGACTTTTTTGTGGGGTTCTATCAATATACAGGTGTCCAGAGTTAGAAAATTGTGCCTAGGTTATTTTTAATAAAAGAATGCAGGGTCGCCTGGGTGGCTCAGTTGGTTGAACATCCAACTCTTGGTATGGGCCCAGGTCATGATCTCATGGTTGTGAAATTGAGCCCCACATCTGGCTCTGCACAGACAGCACAGAGCCTGCTTGAGATTCCCTCTCTCGTCTTCTCGCTCTGCCCCCCCTCCTCCTCACACGCTCTCAGAATGAATAAAGAAACTCAAATAAAAAGAATGCAAAATCTCTGGTAACACATCATTTTAAGAACACTTGGATTGAGAAATGGTAAGTTTTTTTCAACTCTTCTCATATTTATTATGGCCAAACATAGAATCATTAGTCTCAAAGATGGTCTAGAATAAATGTTTGGGATTTTCCACTCTCATTAAACAAAATCTAGAGTTATTCCACATGGAAGTCTTAGCTTTCATCTGCTCTAAGGAGCGGAGCCTGGGTGTTTAACAGCTATAGTTCTGAGCAAGTTCATATTCATGTGGCCACCTTTTTTCTCAATATAGTATTCCCTCCTAAGTTTCTTTTCTTTCCCCAGGAACTTCTTTAACTCTGGGAGAGTTTCTATTTCTGCCTCTTTGTTTCTTCTGGCTATAGCTTTTGAAAAAGATTAACCGTCAAACAGCAGAAATGCAAAGGAAGTAGGGAAGAGGTCTTTGCTCTCCTGCTGCTCTTAGTTTTGTACATAGGGATAGGAGGTCACCTGAGGTTCTCCTTTTACAGGTGGGTTTATGAAGCAGGAGGCATTGCACATTCTTATCTCAGTTGGCCAAAGAACTCAGAGGTCTTCCCATGCCATTTCTGATGAGCAGGTGGTTACCTGAAGAGAACAACGTAAAGACCTATTTAAATTTGGTCCTCATGAATACCCTGGGAATGTCTCTTATGGGGTATCCAGCCCTCTGACTCTAAGTGAGTTGTGCTTGTCTGCTAAGTTATCCTACGGCATTGGAGTGCTGGGAGGTAAATCCAACATTCTCTCTGGGATCGCTTCCTTTCTGACTCAAAGGAGAAAGGTAGATGAGAGTTTTGGCACAGTTGGTTCTATGGGATTAACCACAGACCAACTCCTCCAGGCTGCTAATCACAGCTTGGATGTCGTTTGCCTCAGGACCCATAGGGATTCATTAAGGCCCCATGTGGTGCATGCCATTGGATTAAGAACTCAGCTCATACGGAGGCTCTCAATGTGGACTTCCAGCTTATACTTTTGCTTGAGGTAACAAAACATTTAGAAGGACATTCCATTTAGATTCAGGACTCCTTTCTGCCTTCTAATTTCATAATGCTCTCATGATGACTCAGGAAACGATCAGCTCAGGGAGACTACATTAAGGTATCTAGCCCATTCTCTGGCAACAGAGGCCCAATGTCTGATGAATCAGGGAAGAGGAATTTAAATAGAATAAAACCACCTCAATTTTAAACCCAACAACCTGAAATCAGACATTTATGGACAGAATCATAGCATGTGAGAATCCAAAGGTAATTTAATGATCATTTTGGTCAAAGTTCTCCAACTTTAATGTCCATTGGGATCACTGGGAAGGCATGTCCAAACACAGGCGAAGGCTCATAGTTTCTGATTCGGTGAGTCTGGGATTGGGCCCAAGAATTTGCATTGCTAACATGTTCCCAGGCACAGTCAATACTACTGGCCTCCTATACCACACCTTGAGAGCACTGATTTAGACAGCTCCTGCCCTTTACAATTAAGCAAACTGGAATGGAGAAACTTCTTTTGTTTCAGGTTATTTCCATTCCACCATTAATGCCACAAATTAACTGTGTTCATAATCTTTGCTTGGGAACAAAAGGACGGGTAACCTCTTTATGGTCTCCATTCCTGTAAAATAAGATAATAATAGTAATAGAACTACAGGACCTGCCTCATAGTGTTTTGAGGATTAAAATATACTACTTTATAAAGTCCTTAGGATCATGCCTTGCAAACTGCTAGAATTACTGTTCTTAAATATTAGTTGTTTCTAATTAATTTGGAAATAGTTTATATTCCGAATGTTTCACTTTATGTGGCCAAACCGGTTGGTACAAGAATAGTAAAGGTGACTAAAAGGAAAACTTCAGACTGTGTTAACAAAGCTGGTCATTTAAAAATAGTTAGACTTTAGATTTTAGGGGTTAGATCTAACTTATCTGCTCTGTCCCTCTCTTCCTATGTGGGGAATGGAAAAGTTAGAGAGGAACTTTTTTTTTTTTAAATGTTTTATTTATTTCTAGGAGAGAGAGAGAGCCAGCGTGAGCAGAGGCNACTAAAAGGAAAACTTCAGACTGTGTTAACAAAGCTGGTCATTTAAAAATAGTTAGACTTTAGATTTTAGGGGTTAGATCTAACTTATCTGCTCTGTCCCTCTCTTCCTGTGTGGGGAATGGAAAAGTTAGAGAGGAACTTTTTTTTTTTTTTAAATGTTTTATTTATTTCTAGGAGAGAGAGACAGCGTGAGCAGAGGAGGGTCAGAGAGAGAGGGAGTCACAGACTGAAACAGGCTCCAGGCACTGAGCTGGCAGCACAGAGCCGGACGCGGGGCTCGAACCCACGAACCGCGAGATCATGACCTGAGCGAAAGTCGGACGCTTAACCGACTAAGCCACCCAGGCGCCCCAGAGAGGAACTTTTACACCTAGTTCGCAGCACTGGCGGTTCTAGAAGTTTAATTCATTACTTCTTGGTTGATGCAGTCTTTTTGCATGTGGCATTATAGTGTCCCCTGACAGATTTGTCTCTATTTCCTACTGGTAGGAATTCAGCTCAATCATATAGGTGACAAGGGACCGTTGATTCAATATCATTTTTTCCTTGCTCTGAATGCCTTTTTTCTGGAAACTTTTTGTTGTCGTTGTCGTCCCTGCATGCAGTAAAACGAGAAGACCTTATTTCCAAATACTCAGGAGAGTATTTAAACCCACCCAGGGTATTCTACACTTTCTTTCCCAGTCTTCCTTGTGTGGAGGGGAGTCAAAGCCATGAAAAGCCAGCATTACTCAGCTTAAACATAGGGACTCATTTTAAGTATCTAAATGGCAACTTGGACAGCAAAAGGTTAATAGTGCATTGAAAAAAATTCCAGCAGTCCACAAATCTAAGCATAATTATGTATGAACATGAGGCTTTTATTGCTGTCAAAATTAATCACTTTTCAACTTCCAGCTGTTAAAACCCTTCTGGCGGTTCTCCAAGCAATTCCCCTACAGTTACTTTTCGTTCAATTAAATTCTGGTGCAGTTCACAGGCTCCTGTTACATAAGCAGCAATTTAAAAATGGACTTCTCGGGGGTTTCTTCCTGTCTTTTTGTCTTTTCATAAAACTAGAAAATGACAGAAAGTAAAGTTTGCTTTTCTTACTCTTTCAGTTCAACTTGTACTTAAGCTTCAGGCCTACAAAACAAGCAATATGGGATTAAAGCATTAGTGTTTATTATGAAGGCACTTTATACGTGTGTAGTGATTTGTAATAATTTTTATTAGCCATTTCTCTCAGCTGTCCTCTGAGGTAAGGGAACGTTGTTGGGTTTGCTCTCCGCAATCCCACCCACTTTCCTTTCCCCCATAGCAACTTTGCAGGAAATGTAGTTTACAAACCTTCCTTGGTAGGGTTAGAGTCCCTCTGTTAGGCTACTGCTTATTTCTAGGACAGTGGTAACACTGGCCCTTCATTAAAAGTGTACAGGTTTGTCGTGGTGGGAATGATTCTGGAAAGAAGCCCTCTCTGAAGTGTCTGAAGCTGCCCGGCTTCCTGGTAGCTCGTGGTGGACCCCGCCCACTGATTCCAGAAACAGCTGCAGAGAAGCTGAGTGAACAGTCAAGGGCAGAGGCTCATGGCAGGCTAAGCCCACTGTGATGAGTACGGATCTTCAGTGTGATTCAGAAATGGCCCCATTACACTATTTTGGTTTACGGATGGAAAGGAGTCCCCATCTTTGCATTCTCTTGGCACAGAACTGAGTGCTTGCACACATGGATAGTGTATTGGGATTGTAGCCTTTCCACTTTTCTTTCCCGGGAATCTCAAAGAATAGACCTTGTCCTTTTTAAAAATATTTATTTTTGAAAGACAGAGCATGAGTGGGGAGGGGCAGAGAGAGAAAGAGGGAGACACAGAATCCAAAGCAGGCTCCAGGCTCTGAGCTGTCAGCCCAGAGACCGAGGCAGGGCTCGAACCCAAGAACATTGCTATCATAACCTGAGCCGATTCTCATTTTTATTTTTATTTTTATTTTACAAATAGTTTATTGTCAGATTGGTTTCCATATAACACCCAGTGCTCATCCCCACAAGTGCCCTCCTCCATGCCCATCTCCCCCCTCCCCCCCACATCCATCAGTCCTCAGTTTGTTCTCAGCATTCAAGAGTCTCTCATGGTTTGCCTCTCTCCCTTTTCCCCACCATTTCCCCCCTTCTTCTCCCCCATGGTCCTCCGTTAAGTTCCTCCTAATCCTCCTATACGTGCAAACATGATATTTGTTCTTCTCTGTCTGACTTATTTCACTCAGCATAACACCCTCAAGGTCCATCCACGTTGCTACACGTGGCCAGATTTCATTGTTTCTCATTGCCATGGAGTATTCCATGGTATAGATAAACCACATCTTCTTGATCCATTCGTCCGTTGATGGACACTTAGTGCCCTGAGCCGATTCTTAATGACTGAGGCACTCAGGTGCCCCTCCCCACCTTTTGTCCTTTTTCAGAGCTGTCCAGGGATGAATGAGGACTGAAGCTTTGCTCTACAGGGACTGGAGATGCTGATCCCTCTCACCTTCCCTGTGGCATCAGGGCACACGCCCTTCAACATTGGAGTTCATTCAGCCAGTATCACTTCCCTGCTTGTCTCTTCCATTTCCCTCTGATGGCGCCTGATTTGTTTGAGTCTGGGCTGGAAAAGCACCTTCCCTGGTCACTCCTGTGGGTGTCTGAGCCTTCTTCCTCACTCATGCCGTATCATGCTGTTGCTGTGTGTTAAATGCTGTAATGAGCAGATGTTTCCAGTCGGCAGCCTCTAATTTCTGCTCTCATCATGCAGAATTAATATATTTCTAGATAGTAATTTCTTCCTGAGCTTTTCTACCTGATAGTGGCAGCTGGCATGAGATTGGAGACTGGGAAAGGGGTATGAAGAGGGCTTTGTGGCAGAGATAAAGGAGTATAGAGGTCTTGTGTGTCAAAAATAAGAACGCAGCAGACACCTTATAGTGCTTCCACTGTATCATGAACATGAAGTTCTATGCTATATGGTTGGGAAAGGAGACTGCAGGTACAGGGGATATCTTCATTCCATGCTTATCATCCATACTCTAAAGTGGCTTGTTGTTAAAAACTTGGGCTTTGACAACCTGAGCCAGTGGTGGTTTAGGATTCTCAGCAAAGTTCCTTGTCCAAATAGAAATCTTGTTGGTCAGTGGCCCGGGGAGTCCTCTGTATGTATTTACTGTAGCATTATTTGCCTGAGGCTGCCCTGGTTGTTCACAGCTGCTGGTCAATTCATATCCATGCTCAGGGAAATGGCTCCAGGCCTGGGCACCGTGGCAGGAATTTGGAGAAGGGACATATTCATTGAGAAGTGATCAGATTCTCTGTGCTACAGTGAAAAATCTGTCAATCCCTCCCTCATTCCTTCATAAATTAATTATCTCCTTGGTGTGCTCTACTATGACAGAGTTGATTTACTCCAGCCAGGGTAATTTGGAGAAATCTTCCTGAGCCTGGCTTGATGGTATAGAGGAAGGGAGTCAAGATTCAGACTGGCTTGGACTTGACACCCAGAAGGCAAGACCGCTCCACTGGGAAGATGCCAAGATGTCCAAGAGACAAGATGGAGGGCATGTTGAGAGAACCCAGGCCGGGAAGCACCAGTTATGAAGTTTTGCCCTTCCCTTCACTATGAATATACTTTCTCTTTGCAGGGCATTTCTTAACAAAAACTATGCATGTGACAGTTGTTAATTGACTTATATACCATATTACTATATACTATGAATATTATTTCCAACATAAATATTTTGCATGTATTTTGTTTGCTTATTTTCTTAGTTTGATACTCCATGGGTTGTTTGGCCACACCTGGTGTCCCTTAGACCTTTAGATTCTATGATTCTAATTCCAAACATCTCACCACATTCTATCCAGTGGTAATTAAAAACAAATATATAGGCAATCAACAAGTTGGGGAGAAAAAGTTCTGTTTGGAGTTAGAGTCCTTTTGCATTTGGCAAAATACAGTCACACTAATTTATATTGCTCTTATTCCATCTGCTTTCTGCTTTAAAATGTCCTGGATTGCTTCAGACTCTGTATATGCAATATTTTCCATTTACAAAATTTTCCTGCCTAATCCATTTTATTTTCCTGAGAGCTTTTAAAAAACGATATTGGTTAGTTTCAAATTTGCAGAGTTCAGTTTTGTGTGATTTGATTCTTGGTCTTTTAAATGGGTGATAAAGCCTAAAGATATAACCAAGTGAAACTTTTGGAGCTAAAATGTTTGTGCCAGGAGCTCAATGCAACTTCTGCCAACCAATGGATGGCTTGGAGCAGCTGGTCTTTGTAGAGGCAGAACACAAGCATTCTCAAGTTCTTCTAGTGCCTAGAATTTTCTATCACCACTCCCTGGTGTGCTTAAATATATGCTGCCTACATGCCTTTGCGGAACTTTTTTTTTTCCCAGATCCACTAAGGCATGAATGTGTATAAATCTTTTCTTCACTAATTATGGAAGAGGAGTAGAAATGAATAAAAATGTTGAACATCACAGGAAAACAGTACTGCATTAAAAAATTGTGTTTGATATCGTAACACTGCTTCACAATGCAAGTTACAGTAATCTCTCGGATTCTGGGCTTGGAGTAGTGGGTGAGAGGTTGGTAGTTGCCTACCAGAATCTGGTCCTTCTCTCTGTTCATTTGCCAGCAGTTACACTCACACACTTCTGTTTACAGCACTGGGGAGGGAGGGCTGGGATGGGAACCCCAGAGTCAAGGGACTCATCCACTCCAGCCTTGTGGCCCGACTTTCAAGTGGTAAATAGGGTTGTTTTGAAGACAAATTGGCAAGGCTCTTTTCAACGTGACAGGTGTGGTTTTAAAGGCAAACGATTTGAATGTTTTGTCTGGAAACGTTAGCAAGGATTTTGTTTTGCCTCCGAGCACAGGACACCATTGTTTAGTTTACTTTTTAAAAAAATTTTTTAACGTTTATTATTGGCAGAGAGACAGAGCATGAGCATAGGAAGGGGTAGAGAGAGAGAGAGAGAGAGAGAGACAGACAGACCTCTGAAGCAGGCTCCAGGCTCTGAGCTGTCAGCACAGAGCCTGATGCTGGGCTCGAACTCACAAGCCATGAGATCATGACCTGAGCTGAAGTCAGACACTTAACTGACTGAGCCACCCAGGTGTGCCTTATTTAGTTTACTTTTCTCCTACAAAACTGCCTTCAGATAAATTCTAACAGTGCCTTACACTTGAATTTTACTTTCTTCATCCACAATCTTTGAAGCTGTGATCTCATTCAATACTCAAATACTCCTGTGTGCACGACTTAATTGGAACTGGAAAGGAAGGTGTGATTTTATTGATGCAGGCATGTAAATTAAGAGAAATGTAATGGGGGGGTGTCATAAGGCAAGTCCATGGCCAAGTAGGTACTAGAGCCAAAATCTCCTGACTCCTACTATGGTGTTCTTTGTACCAGAGGCCAGTATTTAATGACGCTCACTAACTGCTGGTATTCTCTATAAAGATAGTTCCATCTGTGGTTGGTGAAGTGGGTATACTGAGCTTGCCTAAGAAGACACTCACGTGTAGGTGGTTATTCAGTTTGTCAGAACGGCATATGTTTGCAACAGCGTGTCATGACAGGCTATTCCCACCCTGCCTATTGGAGTTTCTGGATAACCCACAGCCTTTGCTAAAAAGGAGCCTATACTGATCTATTTCTGGCACTTTCTGCTGGTCTGCCCAGGACGCTCAGGTTCCAGGGGTATCTGGCTACTTTGAGCTGCATGAAGCTGTGCTTCCAGCACCTGGGAAGGGCAGCTTTGGCTTTGCCACATGTTATGTGCCCCAGCGCTCTCCTTCGGTTACTGCTGTCCTCTCTCCTCCTCAGCGCAGCTCTTGGGGGCTGTTCAGGGATGGACATTATTCTGCAACTGAGAGTTTGGCTTCATTGCAGGAACTTCTGGCGTTGCTATCTTATTGGCTGACATTTTGAAAGCTTTGGATAGGAAGTTGGTTTAACTGGTCAAGGGTGACTGTGGAATAGCTCATATGAGTTTTGCTCATATGTCGTTTCTCTGCTTTTGATTCTGGTGAGGACCTTGAGGAGGATGGAGATTACAGCCACCCAAAAAAAAAAAAGTGCCAGTTTTCTTAAAGTTGCAAAGATAGAGGACACCATCATTAGCTTTTAGACAACTTGCACGTTTTATTCTCCCCAGCTTCGCAATTGCTAGAGCTTAATAACATCCAACAACATCTCCTCTTTCCTTGCAGTTTAAGCTTGTTAATGTACACACATGCCTTTCTGGAAAGAGCTCATCTTAGTTTTCAGAAATGTGACCTGGTTCTCTGCTTAGGTAAAACAGGATCTTGGTTCCCTCTGTGTATTTTCCAAGCTTCAGGCAGAATTTGTAACTGGGTAGAACTTGTCTTTGGCTCTGTTCAGTCTCCACTTCAGAGCCTTCTCCACTTTCTAGATACTTCCCCTTCCCATCATGGGCCCAGTACCTCCCACCTGCTCACTAGTTTTGCTGTGCTGCCCCAGCTTGGTCTGTCTTTGATAGCATCTTTGAGTTATTAGTAGACTTCCTCCTCCCTCAAAATTTACCTCCTTCTCTTGGCAGCCCTTCTCTTTCTGTTAACGGCAAACACAATAACCTCCCTTAAAAAAATAGCCATTGTCATTATTACTATCATCACTACCACATCACCATTCCTCCTAACATGTACTGAGCCACGCCCCGAGGACACACAAGATACAAAGAATTCCTGCTCCAGGAGGGTTTATAGTCTAATGGTAGAAATGTAAACATTATTGATCGCTCATAGATGCCGGTCTTACTTCTAGAATAAAACATTTCTGCATTCCCATAGAGAAACTACAGAAATAGGAGGAATTAGTCCAGTGGTATTTTTGGTAGGCCGATGGGATATTCAGAAGAGGGAGAAATCCTTAAAAATCAGAGGACATCAATGGGGGTCTACGACAGCCTACCCCGTACCTCTTCTCTCTCACACCTTTCCAACCGAAGACCCTGTAGTCACGACAGACAATAGGCCACATGGAATCAGCTTGTGAGTGGGTTTATCTGTTGCTGGAGGGATTCGATGGGTGTTGCCAGAACTCATTCTAAATTACTTTTGCGGAGCCCAGAGCACAGCAGAAGTGATGTACAGGACTGTCAGACCAGAGCTCTTGCCAAACAGAGGCAGGATACAACATGACACACCAAAGCAGGAGCCTTCCTGTTTCTGTAACATTTCCAGCTGGAAAACAAATCAGAGCCGCACATTCCAGCTATGCTTAGGAAACCCTGAAATATCCAACTAGTAATCATGTAGGTATGCTAACTGCAGCTCGAAATAATTCTGGGGTTGCCAGTGCCCTGTGCTTTGTAGGCTTCCAATTAACTCTTTTCTCCACGGGCCAATTATCAGGCAAATTCTGCATTTCTACCTCCCAGCCCCACCCCCATCCTTTCAGAGAAAGATTGTTACACACACACCAGAATGTCTGACCATTACATTAAGCCATTAAAACGTCAATGTTAGAAGAGTTTAGCCCCTAAAACATGAAGACCTATGCATTAAATGAAATTCTACATTCATAAATCTTAAGAGTTAGAAGAAATCCAAGAGTAGCATCCTACACTTAATTAGCATGCCCTTGTATCAGTAATTATTAATACTGCCTCTTCTCTCTCAAACATGGTCAACTTGAACCCTAAGTTATATGGTTATTTTGCCTGAAATGTTATCCAGTTCAGCCTTCAGCTTGATTCGTATTTCATATAGATTTACTTTTCTGCTATTTCCTTTTTCCAAACAAGCAGTGGAAGGGCTCACTACCTTGCAAGGAAACCCTAATTTTTAAGGAATTCTTGGTTCTGCATCAAGATCTTCCTTCTCCCAGCCTGCACTCTTGGATTGTCATTCAACTATGTAGACCAAATTTCTTCTTTCTTCCATAAGATGTTTTTCCTGTTGGTCTGTGTTTTTTTAAACATCTTTACTTCTTTCACCATTTGAAATTCCAAGGAGCCTGGTGTGATTTTTGCAGTGATGCATCTTAAAGACAAAAAGCGAGAATTCTGTTTGGTTTCCATTCAAGGGTTCTAGGATTAGAACCTAACACATTTGTTTGGGGATGGTGGCTAAAAGATAATGCAGGAGTTACAAAATAACCATGCCAGGATCCTGTAGTGACCGTTTCTTTATAATTTTTATTATTTCTTGAATGGAGGTGAATGATACTATTTCTAGAACTTTATAGGCAGGAAACAAAGCAGAACATGAAGAAACAAGGCTTTATTTTTTTTTTTTTAATATTGGTTTGTTTTTGAGAGAGAGAGAAAGAGCACACGAGCAGGGGAGGGACAGAGAGAGGGAGACACAGAATCCAAAGCAGGCTCCAGACTCAGAGTTGTCAGCACATAGCTCAATGTGGGGCTCAGACTCACAAACTAGGAGTTCATGATCTGAGTCGAAGTTAAATGCTCAACCAACTGAGTCACCCAGGTGCTCCAACAAAGCTTTCTGGAAAGGCTATTCTAAACTAACGGCAGAAGTACGACTCACATGCTTTGTTTTTTAAAGATTTTTTATGATTGTAAAAAATACAGATGTTTGTTGGAGATTCAGAACATTTTAAAAAATTCCTATTTGTAATCCCACCTTCAGATAGAATATTACTGTAAATGTTTTTGGTGCAGATCTTTGGTGGTTTTTTTGTTAGTATATACTTGATTAATACATAATTTGACAAAAAAGGATCAGATAATGTTTTCTCTACTGCTTTTCTAGGTGTACCATAGTCATTTTCCTACATCATTAAATAGGTTTAAAATCCTAGCTTTAGTTGTTGCAAAATATGCTTTTTTCATTTTTTTACAAGATTCCTCTGTTAGACAGGTTTTTAGCTACTCCAAGAAGGCTGTAGGACACTTCCATAAATTCTTGTCACCCTCACTGATTATTTCCTTAGGATAGACTCCTATAAATGGAAATTCTGCTCCAAGGATTGAATTAGCCTCTCTGCTAGGGCTGCCATGAGAGAATACCATGGATCGTGGCCTTACACCACAGAAATGTTTTTTTTCCACAGTTCTGGAGGCTGGACCGCTCAGCTCAAAGTGCCAATTGATTGATTCAGTTGCTGGCGAGAGCTCACTTCTTGGTTTGTAGATGGTAGGGTTTTCCATGTGTCCTCACGTGACAGAGCTCTTCTTCTTCTTGTAAAAATACCATCCTATTGGAGTGGGACCCCACCCCTGTAACCTCAGTCACCGCCTCACAGGCCCCATCTACAAATGCAGTTTTATGGCAGGGCAGTGGTTAAGGCTTCAATACACTGATTTTGGTGGTGGACACACAATTCAGTCCACACCAAGAGTATAACCCTTTTCATTTTTTTTGATCAACTGTAAGGTTGAACCAATTTAGAGTGTCGCCAGCAAGGTGAGGAGAGCTTTTAGCCTATCTTTACCAACATAGAGTATGATTAAAGAAAGAACTGCAGCTAAGATTCTATTAAAGAAGATTGTGCTTTAATTTGGATGTGATTCTTAATTAAGGGAAATACAGATGCTATTTGCAGTTCTTTTTGCACTGATTAACTCTTCAGGCTTTTTGTTATTTGTTTACTTAACTTTGCTTATCAATTTGTAGGAGCTATTTATAGGATGATAGTAAGCAACAACTACTATTACTTAGCATTTACTAGACACCGGTGTGGGAGCCAGGCACCTTGCATGCAGAATCCCCTTTACGATTCATGAAAAGTCTATTGTTATTTTCACACCCCATTTTACACTTTATTTTTAAAATATATTACACACACACACATACACACACACACACACACACACACACACACACACAAAGTGTGAGTGGGGGAGGGGCAGAGAGAGGGAGACAGAATCTGAAGCAGGCTCCAGGCTCCGAGTTGTCAGCACAGAGCCTGATCCTGGGCTTGAACTCAAGAACCGTTGAGTTCATGACCTGAGCCAAAGTCGCATGCTTAAGTGACTGAGCCACCCAGGCGCCCCTTCACACTCCATTTTAGAGACAATAACCCTGAGACACAGAGAAATGAAGCCGATTTCCCGTATGAGAAATTTACGTTTGCAGCCTCCCACTTATACCTGTGCTCACAGCTTCGGTCCTACAAGGTCTGCATCCTGTTTTTGTTGACACCTATCATTTGTCAATTGAATTTCCTGTCTTCATACCCTGCACGTACCATCTTTTTTTGTCTTAAAATACCAGCACATTTTTTGCCACCCTCTTCCGCCGCCCCCTCCCTTGCCCCCCAATTCTCTGGGAGAGCTTCTCAAGTTCATTCTGCACGTGACCGACTTGATTTCCCAGTGTCTGTTTTATGGTCTTCAGGAGGACTTGATGGCTTGCATTTTTATTCCAGCCTCCAGCTCCCTTGGCTCCCCGCTTTGGGTTTGCAGTCTTTGCATCCTTTCCAGTTGCCTTTTCACCTCATGCTCTTGCAGTTCACCTGCTTTGCATTCTGCTCCTGTTTCTAAGAGGCCGTATAGTCTTAGATCCTATTGAGGGTAGAGAACATTTCAGGATATTTTTTAGTGATAAATCATTTTCAAAGGCGTGTGCATCTTTTGGATCTTTAGGGTATCGTTCTTTTCCTCTTGAGCTTGGCCCTTTATTCACAGGCCTTCCTGTTTAGGTTATTGTTTTCTAATCCTCAGATTAGACCCGTTCCCTCTGGATTCAACGTTTGCCAACAGGCAGATTTTTGTGGCTCTGCCATATAGAAAAGGGAACTTCTCACCTCGCTGCTGGAGTTCTCCAGCACTCTGAAGCCCAGCGGCTCTGCGAGGATGTAGAACTTAAGCACGCACTGCTGTCCGACTCCATGTAGTCCTCTTTCTTGCTAATCCAGCTCAGGTTCAGGGCTCCGCTCCCTAGGACATGAAGCACCAGGATACAACTCTTCACCTCGCTGTGTTCAGGCGTCCATGGACACGATAGACATTGGGGTGGGTTGGAATTAGAGGAAGAAGACACGAAGGGAAAGAGAAGGCCGGGCACCTTAGAAAGAAACACCTGCACAGCAGGGGAAAGTTTTCCCTTTGGCATTGGACCTGGGCCTGCGGGAAAGGGCGGACAGTGGGAAAGGACAAGGGCCCACCTCATTTTCTTTGCCAAGTGTGTGCTTCTCGGCTTCAGGGGAGCAACGACAGCGTGGTCGCTCACCATTTCTCCAACTCTACTTTCAGCCACATTGGAGCCAACGGAGAGTCTTTCCACCTCCTGGCAATTCACTTTTGTACCGTTTTCACATTTCATTCTTTTAAACATGCAGTGGGAAAGTGGGAGTTTGAGGCAGGGGCTGCAAGCCAGGGATTTTTTTTAATTAAAAAATTTTTTTTTGATGTTTATTTTTGAGAGAGAGAGAGAGAGAGTCTGTGGGGGAGGGGCAGAGAGAGGGAGACACAGAATCTGAAGCAGCCTCCAGGCTCTGAGCTGTCAGCACAGAGCCTGATGTGAGGGGCTCGAATTCATGAACTGTGAGAGCATGACCTGAGCCAAAGTCAGACACTTAACCGACTGAGCCACCTAGGCACCTAGCCAGGCGTCATTTTAAATTGGAAAATCTTTACATTGTTATTTTTCTTGCTCACCGTTTTCTCCCTGAGCCTACCTTAATGTGTGTTGATGGCACTCAGGAGCCGAATCATTCCAGACACCTCATTCACACACTTACCGAGTACCAGGTCTATTTTGCCTTTTTTTCTGCTCCCCCACCCCGTATGGTCATCTTTCTATCCCCACTGTTTCCACCATGGGTGGTTTAGATCTTCCTATTTGCCATAGTGTCCTAATTGAGGTCAGACCAGGAGTTTCTTAGCTTTCTAAGTGGCAAAGTGGCTTCTCTTTGTGATACTCATGAATTCCAGATTTAGCCTGACGTTTAGGTCCTCCATGACCCCTGCTCTACCTGACCAATCTCAACACCTTTACTCCTGTGCCTTATGCTCTAATTAAACTGGATGGCTCACCGTTTCCAAGGGGTTCCATGCTTTTCTGCTTTGATCTCTTAGGTTACTGATCACTTCTCCTTGGATTTCCTGCTCTTTGTTTTTGTTTTTGGCTGCAGTCTTATCCAACTCCTAGACCCTCATTAAAAAGCAGTCTCCTCAGATCTGAATATAGTTTTTTTATTGTTTTATTTTTGGGAGAGACAGCAGGAGCAGGGGAGGAACAGAGAGAGAGGGAGACACAGAATCCGAAGACCGGCTCCAGGCTCTGAGCTGTTAGCACAGAGCCCAACGCGGGGCAAACCCACAAACCAGGAGATCATGACCTGAGCCGAAATCAGATGCTTAACCAGCGGAGTCACCCAGGCGCTCCTGTAGTATCTTAAATTGTGAATCTGAAGGCTTTATTTGTGGCATAAGTATGGACATTTTTTTAAAAAATTTATTTCTGAGAGAGAGAAAGAGAGAGAGCACATGAGCAGGGGAGGGTCAGAGAGAGAGGGAGACACAGAATCCTAAACGGGCTCCCGGCTCTGTGCTAGCTGTCAGCACAGAGCCCGACGCAGGGCTTGGACCCAAGTACCATGAGATCGTGACCTGAGCCGAAGTCGGATGCTCAACTGACTGAGCCACCCAGGTGCCCCTGAATGCAATCTTTTCTGAGCCCTGATGTCTGGATCATCAAGTTAAATCTGCTTTGTGTTAGAGTTTGTAGGTGCATAAATGTGTGTGTGTTATTTGTTTTTTAGATTATAGGTTATTCTATTTTGCTAAGCCTTAGTTTCCTAATCAATAAAATTAGTATACTATTAGTGCTTAACTCTTTTGTTTGAAGCACTGTGAAATGGGATAATGCATCAGAGTTTTAAGCACACAGCTTGCCACAGTGGGAGTGCTCAATGAATACTGGTGTATCAAATGAACATAGGGTTCTTTGGGTCTCCTACCTTGATTCTGTATTCTTTCAAATGTAAAACATTTTCTCATTCCAAACCTTGCTAAGTTTGCAAGGCTCTCAGTACCAGTTGCCTTCTACATTTTTCTTGAGCACTGCCAGAAAGTTTAGGGGCAAGGAGGGAATGATCAAATATAACGACCATGAGTGAAAACCACAGGCACTGAACAGCTGGATAATGTGAACAGACAAGTTCAGCTGAATCTCCAGAAATGCATCAATCACAGGATGATGGCAGCTCTGGGGGAACGTTACGAGGGGTTTGAAGAGAAGCCAGAGCACAGAAGAAAGGGATCCTTAGAGTTGGTTTTCAAAACCAAAGTCTCCATTGTGCCCAACATGCTTTGCAAAGATGGCAAATTACGTGTAAACAGAACTCTTCATTTTTCTTGAGATCCTTAGGAAATTGGAGAGTTTGGTCTTGGTTTTTTTTTTTGAGCAATTTAATAATAGAAACTGCCTCAGGAATGGGGTCTTCCATTGCTTTTCCATGCAATACTGTTCTCCCTAAGGGACTGTGCCACAGGCTTCCAGAGGGAGTATTGTAAAAGCCACTAATAAGGGTCCTTCTCACGTAACATTTTCTGGGATGATTAATATAGTCTAAGTACACTGAACTAATGTGGTCAACGTGATAGCTCTGACATACAATGCTATGGTCTTTACTGCTATCCTGGTTTCTGTAGCCTCAAAGGCCCACAAGGTGTCAAGATGACAAATTCTTAGCTAAGGCAACATGGAAGCCATCACCCTTCCATATAGGATTCGTAGTCCATGGTTTTGCTCAGAAGAGAAAGCATGGACTCCCGTCAAGCATACATTAATGTGAAGAACCTCGGATAGGGAGTCAGGCTTCAGTCCTAATACTACAGGAGGGTGAAGCCAGTAGGACCTGGACCCAGCACTTAACCACTGCAGGCTTTATCAATTCATTAAAAGGAAATGAGCAACAGCGTCCTTAATGGTTTTTCCAAATATAGACTTTCCAACTGTAAGATTTCTTTTGGCTGGAGAGTAGGGGGTCATGAGCACTGGGAATCTGGAATCAGCAGGCTTGGTTTTGAATCCAGACAAAGTCTTTTTGTAGCTAAGATCTTAGCTAGTTACTCGCTTATTCTGTGCCTTAGTTTCCTTAACTGTCAGATGGGGATAGTATTAACTTCTTGCATCACTTTGGACATGCAGTGGGTATCAATTGAGGGACTCAGACTTATTAGGGACCCAGGCTTTTTCTGACAACTTGGCCATCTTAAATTTTTCCTTCATATTTGTTGCCACTAGGAGACAGTGGAGGTGTCTCTAGATAGTGTGTTCCTTAATACGAAGCAGGGGGCGGTGGTAGCAGGATTTAGGGGAAAAAATGGTATTCACAGAGGAAAGGTCCATGTTTCAGGACTACTTCCTCCTTTTCTGCAAAAGGAAGAAAACCTTCCCAAAAGTTCCCAAATCATTCCTCTTTCTATTTCCTATTTTCTATTTCTGTTTCACAGGGCCTCAAGTCTCTCATCAGTGAGGGAGGTTGGCAAAGTCTTTCTCAGCTTCTGTAGTAGTGGTTGGGAGGGCTGTGGGGTTGGCCAGCAAACAGGTGTGACACACGGCTCCATAGTGATGGCAGGAGGTCAGAAGGGGATCACAGTGAATTCTAAAGGAGTACTTAGCACGGAAACTGACCCAGAGGTAGTGCTTGATAACTGTTAGCAGTTATGCTTTCCTTTGCACCTGATTCCACCTCACCATACATGTAAATCCGGAGTCACTGATGTTTGGTACTACAATACTATTTGACTTCTTCCCCTTAGAGTAATAGCATTACTTTTCTGTTTATGCTTTGCTCACACTAGCTTTAAGGTGTTGTGAAAGAGCATTCACAGCCCGTATTTATGAGAAAAAAAAAAGGTAGCAGAGTAGACTGAGATGATCTTGGACAAGGTGCTTTGCCTGCCCAAAGCCCCCTTCTGACAAAGCTACACGGAACTCCTCATGCATAGGTTACTATGCTTTGCACAATGCCCCCCTTCTACCTTGGCTTTGTCAGTCTGGACCAGAGGATGGGTTCTCTCCCAAAGGCAGCAAGAGGCTGCAGGGACATCTGTCCTGTAAGAAAGCTCCACACAAGGTAGTAATTAACCGACCGAAATCAGCCCCTGTATCTCAAAATGTGTTTTTAATGTTGATCTTTGAGAGACAGAGAGAAAGAGAGAGAGAGAAGAGAGAGAATGAGTGGAAGAGGAGTATAGAGAGAGGGAAACACAGAACTCAAAGCAGGCTCCAGGCTCCAAGTTGTCAGCACGGAGCCGGACACAGGGCTCAAACCCAAAAACTGTGAGATCATGACCAAAGCCGAAGTCAAACGCCCAAGCACCTGAGCCACCCAGGTGCATCCCAGCCCCTCTATCTTGGAGTCACTCCTTGAATGCAAGACTTTAGAGTTAATGCAGCAAAGGGGCACAGAGAGGGGACAAATTAAGCAGAGGTCATGAGGAACAGAAGCCATGAACAGGTGCAAGCCAGGAGGTAAAAGCCTGAGGGGATTGCAGAAGCGGTAGAAACAGAACTCAGTGGCTGAGTTACCGTGATGGGAACAGCAGCCCATACTGCGAGGGACTGGACCCGATCCCTGGAGCTGCCGCTTTGCCCGAGGCTGCTGGAGCTACCCTGCGTCCTGAGCCATGTTCCATTTGTACCCTGGCCGCCTACCACCTTCCTTGCTCCCCCATGTCCCTATGTCAGGCCCCCATTCTGGGGTAACTTGGGAGAGTCTCCCATCCTGGGAACTGCCGAGCCTGGCTCACAAAAGGGATTCAAGTAATTTAGACAGAGGAGCGTACTATTCTGCTCCTAATAGGGAATGAGTCGGGAGGCTCACGCACAGCTTCTGTATCCATCTCCCACACCTGTTGCCTGTTACGGACCAGCCACGGTCAAGTGTGAGAAACCTCTCCAAGCACGGGCAGAGATTCTGCTTTGAGCCCTCACCGAGGCTCATCAGCCTGGGCACCGGGGCCCCATGGCCCCCTGTTTACCCACCAGGAGTCTCATGGGAAGGGAATTCAAGAGACCTGCTTTGCCACCCGAAGCTGGCTCTATTTACATAATCCTCCCTAGGCTGTTGCTTGTGTAATTCAATTATTTGATTGACTTTATGTTGTGTGATGCTGGAAGAGGTGAAGAAACAACAGGTTTTTGGCTGTACCCTCTGGCCTGTTCTGTTCCGTCTTGCTGGCTTTAAGGATTTCACGAAGCTTTGTGTCGCTGCCAACAGTCTACCCGGGTGTTTTTCCCAAGCAGCATCCTGCTTCCCATGCGCCTATCTCCAAAGGACCCCTCAGAAGTGGGACTGAGACCTAAACCTTCAGTTGCAGGCATGTGGGTGGGGTGTGCGGGCCACAGAGGATCCCGAGAAACCCCTTCAAGGGCCCCCCCAAGTTGCGGAATTTAGCGCTCGCGCCCTGGCCTCTTCCTTTCCCCCCAGGAGAAATGGCGGCGTTTCTTTGATTGGGAAGATCTCCTTGCGTCTGGCAGCTCTGACACAAGTTAACACAGCTTTAAGAGCTCGCCTCCCTGACATTTTGGCTGGGCCGATTTCCGAGTATGGAATTGTTCAGCCACATTTCAACTTCGTTTCCAGGCATGTGTCTTCTCTGCCATTTCTTATAGAGCTCCGTCCCTGTTATTGTTGACACGTCTTCCCCCTTTCTTCTCAGCTTGAACCCAACTCCAATAAAACCCACTGACTTGTAAACAACTTATGAAATGTTTCCCATACGTGACTGAATGGCCTTGTACTGGGTCCCGGGAGGGGGTAGATTCCTCGGCCTATTTGTCCCCCACCTTCACTGGCTGAGGACGCTTTGTACTGTGCGGGTGGGTGCGACACGGGGGGTGGGGGCTGGCTTGGGTCTGACATCTGGAGTTAAAATCTAAATGCATTTTCCCATGGAACGAGATTATTTGTGAAGGCCAGCAAGCCCACTTTACCTTCACAGAGCTAAGTGCTATTGTACAAACCACACTCGTGGTGTTAGAGCGTGGCTACACCTTAGAATCACCTGGGGTGTGTGTGTAGCCCTGCCTTCATCAGTCAGATTCAACTGCTCCAAGCAGAAGCCCTGGAATAGGGGCTTTTCACAAGTTTCCCTGGAAATTCTAGCACAGACAGGGTGGGGAGCCCTGGGATTTGGCAGCCAGGCCAAGACTGGAGTGAGGCACAAGAGACATCTGGGGGCAAAATTTAAGGAGGTGTTCGCTTTAAGGGTGGTGCAAATCAGCCCGGTTTGGGGGTCACATTCATTAGTCAATCTGCGATTCCGTTTCGGACGGACACAAGTTTTTAGTTTTAAACTCGCATAAGGAAAGCTTTTTACGGGGCTCAGCCTGTTTATAGTTTGGAAATTTCTCCCTCTTTGCCTGCTGCTCTTAATATCCCATCTCTTTACAATTCCTCTCCCCCCGAGCCTTTTTCTTGGGTTTTTTTTTCCTCTTCCCTCATTACTAGAATATTCTTCTTCCCCATCACCTATCTCCTCCTCCCTTCCCTCCCCCCCTCTTTCTTCCAGGGGCATGATCTCTTTGCTTTCTCTCTACTTATGTTCTTTGGCCCTTTCCTTCCTGCTGCTTCCAGACCCATTCCCGTGTTTTGGAGCTCGGTCTGGTTTCTCTCCCCGGCTGTTCCTTCCACCCCAGCACACCCACCATCGCCCAGGAGCCGGCCAACTGGCTCCCATTTAAATACCTCCCAAGGTTCTTTACGTTAAGCGAGCGTCAGCTGTGGCCAGAGCTCCAGCTGCTTTTCATGAACCACCACTTGGCCCCAGCCGACCCCAGGCGGCTCTTCTAGGCAGGGTGGGCAGCAGTGGGTGGTTTGGGAGGAAAGAAAGATTAGCAAGGATGGAAAGATCCAACAGCCACGCACTCTTCCTCTCCCTGAAGCTCCTTTGAGGAGTAAAGACAAATGTCTATAAAAGTTTTACAACCTTGGATCCTGGTGGCCGCTGGGGCAGGGCCCCCCCCCCCCCCGCCCCTCCCGTCTCTGGCGGCACAGGGGCCCAGGCTAATCTTTTGACTGTTTCTGCCCTCTGGGTTTTCTTGAAAGATAAACAGCGCCATCATCTTTTTCTCAGGCCCTCTGGCACTGTTGGCACTTCCGCAGCTGGGAATCAATCTCTTTTTATACGACAACCGCGCCAGATCTTCAGAGCAAGGCCAGCAACCCCTTTCCTTGTGTGGGAAAGATGAGGATAAGGCAGAAAGCCCAGAGCCCAGAAGCATCAAGTTGGAACCTTCAAAAGGCTTCCTTCCTGCCAGGTGTTGAAAATGCAGGCAGAAAATGCAGTGGCCTTGGGAATCTGTCCCAGGCATGGCCCATGGGAGCCTTGTGGGAGAAGAATGAGGCGCCTGTCTAGGTTTGGCGCCCTGGTCTATATGCGGTCACGGTTGCTCTGGGGGCCTTGGCCTGTCCTCGTGGATTTGGTTCCCACCTGCCCCCCTGGAAGCAGGACTGGAAGGGGAGGTGGGGACACGATGTGGAGGAAGCCCTCTGCCCGGCTGGTGGGAGGCCCTGCCACGGCCTGACTGCTCACAAATGGCGTAGCTTGTCCACGTGTGTGGGATCAGTTCCCGGCGCCCACCCCTTAGATCACCTCGTCCATGGTTGGCATTGGCAGGGTGTGGCCTTGCAGGGATGCACAGCAAAAGGAATCGATGCCCTCTTGGGCTTTGAGTGGGGTGGCCCAGAGGGGATGCGCATATTTCAGCAGGGGAAGAGAATACAGAAGTGGTGGGAGGGCAGCTGTAATAATAATAATTATTCCATGGGGGCACCTGGGTGGCTTAGTCGGTTGAGCGTCTGACTTCAGCTCAGGTCACGATCTCGTGGTTCGTGAGTTTGAGCCCTGTGTCTGGCTCTGTGCTGACAGCTCAGAGCCTGCAGCCTGCTTTGGATTCTCTGTCTCCCTCTCTCTCTGTTTCTCTCCTGCTCATGCTCTCCCTCTCTCAAAAATAAATAAAGATGAAAAATAATAATAAAAATAAAATAACTTAAAAAATAATTATTATTCCATGTTACGTGCTGCAGTCTTCAACTCATTTTCACATATACCCTATTTGAGTCAGAGGATAAGCCTGTGTAACAAGCACAGCAAATTCTCTTAACTCCATCTCACAGGAATTCAGAGGGTAAGGGAGGCCCAGGGCTCCCAGAGCTGGCAAATTACACAGGTGAATCCTGGAGTTTCTTGTGGAAATGTCCTAGTATTGAGCAGTCTAGAGATTGGCCCAGCTACTTTGACGAGACCCACATGGAGTGTCGTAAATGGAGTGGGATAAGTGGGTAAAACAAATAGCTCCATGCTGCCGTGGAAGGGGTCCGAGAGCTGAGGCTGCCATAAGGCTGGAGCTCTTAAGAAGTCATGGCCCAAAGGACCTTCCCTCCTGGGAGGGAGCAACGACACAGGTGACCACTCAAAGGCCATTGACAGAGCCCAAAGTGCGTTTCCACTGGAATGGATGTTAGGAGGCATTAAGGGGCACAGGGGGAGTGGTAGTGGGCTCCCTCAGTTTGCCAGGTGTAGATTAGGAAGATACTGTGTGTGTTGTGGTCAGTGTGGCAATCATCGGGAAGGGGGCTCAGCTGGGACAGGCCAGAAGCCGCAGCAGCAGCAGCGATACCAGTGGTGGTTGTAGTTGTAGTAGTGTAGAGGGTTCTCGTACAGAGAGATGGGACACCAAGGCTTTTCTGTCCGGGAGGCCGCTTTATTCGTCGTGCCGTCACGGGCTCAGTGGGTTCACACCCCAAAATATTGAACCCCGAGTGCAGTGGGGTCTAGCCTTTTGTACCATGTTCGCTCCTTTGTCTCCCATATATGGTAACATGCAGTCTGCACAGGCCGTCTGTGTTACAGAGCTGCGAGGAATGTTGTGCGTGCACACGTAGCCAGGTTGCCTTCTCTTGTCTTGAGGTTTCTACCACATTCCTTAGGGAGGGGCTCTACCACCGTAGCAGCAGAAGACCATCAGTAGCATTACAGATTTCTCCTTCCTCACGAGGTTCTTGCCACCATTGGGTCTGCCGGTTTAGGCAGAGCCATGGTTCTAAGAGACGAAGACCGTGATACTCCTACCCAAAGCACTATCCTGTACCTCTCTCCATCCAGAACGTATAGTTTCCAAAGGATCCTATTAGATCTTTCACCTTCCGCTGAGGTAGGCAGGCAGATATTCTTCATAGCCTCAATTTCCAGATGGAGCCCAGAAAATTCACTGACATCTAAAAATCTTACCACCAACAGGTATAAGCAGACAGACCGGAACTTCAATCCAGGGCCTCCAATTCCTGATGGATTCTATTTTCTCTGCTCTCTTCTGTGTGTTGAGGTACTTACTAGATTAGCGTCCTCAACTCTCCCTTGACCAGAGGCCAGAGTAGGGTTGAGTCTTACAGAGAGCAGCAGGCCAGGCGGTCCTAACTGTGGGAAGCAGAGGCCAGGGAGGCTGGGGCCTGGAAGGAAGTGATGGTGCTTTCTTCTACCTCACTTCTCCTAAGAGAAAGTGAGGGTGATAGAGGGTGGGGACAGTAACCTAGTATTAGTGATATGACGTGAGGACAGTGATCTGTCTAGGGGCCTGCGGACATCACCAGGCTCTCTGAGATGAAGAAAACAGCAAATTTCTCTCCCAAAGTCTTTATGGAGTTTCCTTCAGCAGCAACTTGGTGTCTCCTTCCTCACTGCAGAACATATTTCCATAAATTTATTTCTGTCACAGAAGAGAGCTTGGTTTTAAAGCTGCCCATATGTGAGCCATGCTTTCCTTTTTCCCCCCACCTCACATAGTGTTAAAACGTAGGCGTGTAAAACACTTCTGCTTAACTGAAAGTCTGTATCGCATGAGTACTATGTGTCCGTCCATTCTGGAACCTGATGGAACTGGATGTCTCAGGATTGTGGCTGAAACCCCAAAGCTGAGGACAGTAGGCAAAAACTTGTGTCTGTAGTCTACTGAAATCAGCCACAGAGCTGTGGAACAGCCCCCCCCAGCCTTTTATCAGAGGTGGCCAGACTGGCCGTGTGCCCTCCATCTGCACCATCCCATGCAATCTTATAAGGACATTCATGGAAAGGGGAGTCCTTGAGAGGTAGGCGCGGGGCTTTGGGGGATAAGGCTGTGGTATTCGCCCTCCCCTTGCCATGGCATGCCCTCACGTCTGCGGAGGGATGGCCACAAAAAAACTCTTGTCAGAATCACCCTAAAGTGGGGTCCCTGCCCTGCCCTCTACATTTTAGAGACAGTATCTCAGGAATTCCCCCTAGCACACTCCTTATGGAGCAGGAAATGTGTGGCATTAGGGAACATGTCCTCCTGAAGCCCCTCCCCACCACACTTCAGGTGTCCAGTGCTCCCAGAATGCCTTCCAGGGCCTGCTGAGGTCCATTGGCCCAAGATGGACAGTGCTCAGCCCCGGGCCTGAGCATGGCCGGGGGCAGCAGTTTAGGGGGATTGTGGGAGGTTCCTGGGTGTGCAGCCTGGTGGCCAATGTGTGTGCTTGAGATGCTTCTGGTAAGGGATGCAGCTGTGAGGGTAGGAAGAGAAGCAGAGCAGGCCAGGGGCAGAGCCTTGGGATGGCAGGACCATCTCTCACAGATTTAAATTCCAAGGAGAGTGAGAATTCTAAATTCAAACTGATCTTCCAGGCCATCACGAAGGGGTATATATCAAGGCAGGAGGCTAGAAGGTACTTAACAGTATTGTTTAGCTACCTTTGTAACTTTTTAAAACATTTGGATATCTGGTATGTGGGCCTCCATCCCGAATCTTGCCTTAGGCCCTGCAACGCTAGGGGCGGGCCTGCCTCAAGGACATCAGGGGGCCTGCAGGAGGAGAGGCTGCCCCCTTGCCCTCTGGTTGGCCGACTTTAAGCTACAGAAGAACAGAGGTCCACCCAGCACCCTGGGAGAGGTTTGTACTTCGCCATGAACGTCTGTGGGGAGATGGGACCCTAAAGCCTGGAGCTTGCGTGGAGCACCCTGAAATCAGGAGGCTAGCTGGAATAACTCAGCACAGCAAGTGCAGTGAGAAGCGAAGAAGGCCACGAGCAGCCTGCCACCCTATGGTTGGTGTGGCAAGCATGTGTGAGCTCCTTCCGGGCCAAATGGATACGTCCGCGCCTTCAGGGGACACTGAGCAAGAGGTCTTCCTGTGAGGGCAAGCGGGGAAGGTGGAAGCTGAGGGCAAGGATGGAGTTGGGGTGTGCCTAGAAAATCTGCCAGAGTGTTCTTTAGCCACATCACAGAACTGTGCAGGAAGGAGGTTTCCAGGATGGGTTCTCATAAGTGGCATTTGAATACCCGTGACACAGAGAACATTCAGAGTCAAGAGGTTACTGCTGGGAGTACCACCAAGCAAAACCCCTGAGCACCTTCGAGGCCCCTCCCTCTGCTCTGACACAGAAAGAGCCAGAAGTGGGGAGGAGAGGTGATGAGTAAAAAAGGGGAAGAACATTCTCACATTCCTTGCCATTAAAAATTGTTTTTATTTATTTTTAAATGTTTTATTTATTTTTGAGGGAGAGGGTGCAAGTATAGGGGAGGAGCACAGAGAGAGATGGACAGAGGATCTGAAGTGGGCTCTGCGCTGAGAGCAGTGAGCCGAATGCACAGCTTGAACTCACCAACTGTGAGATCATGATCTTGAGCCGGAGTCAGACGCTCAACGGACTGAGCCACCCAGGCGCCCCTCCTTTGCCATTTCTGACCGGAGTGGTGGCACTCTTCAGCTACAGGAAGAGGAAAACTTCAATATGGAGGGAGAGAGAAGTGTTGACTTAAACAAGACTTTTAATACCTGAGAAGCTTTTGAGTGCCACAGTGAGGCTGGTTCATATAGGTGGAAGCAGCCCAGAAAGCTCTCAGGTGAGCCCAGGATGCTGTATGGGGGTGAGGGGATCTCAGAGAGCTTTGATGGCATAAAGATAAACTGGATTTCTTTTCAATCCCAACAAGTTCATTCTGCGGGACATTCTGTGCTCACAACCACTAACACCAAACCACTAATCCTTTTCCTTGGCCTTGAATCTTACTTTGAACATCCTTTTGCAAGGAAAATCGATGTTGACTTGGTAACGGGTCCTTGAGCGTGAGTTGCTTGTCCTCTCTGAATGTCACCTGCGAGATGAGTATGATGGTACCTGCATATGCAGTTAGGAAATTGGGGTCAGTTGGGCAACTGAGTTGAGAAAGTTGCCCAACACACACTCCCTTCCCTGCCCTTTCTTTACTGGCCAATGAATGTAGAAACATGGCACAGTCAGAAAAAAAGTGAAAATTCTCAGTTCTGCATCTGTGGCTCAGTCTCCCAGCCTTTTCTGGCGTGGCTCCAGCCCCATGGCTGCTGGGCTGTGCTCTCAAGCCTGTGTCCACATGGCGAGTCCGGCCCTTTCCCGTATCTTCCCTAATGTCTTATGCTCGTGCTGAAAAGGGCAAAGGTTGCTAGTTCAGCTTCTTCCTCCAACTGTCACATGTTTCGATAATAAATATCCTAATCGACATATGTTGATGTATTATTTATTTTAGCAAGATGGCTGTGTGGCCAAAGATTACCCTTGATACTGGTTTCTCTTTTGTTCTGTACATATTACTTTTCAGCTCAAGATCGAGAACACTGGGCTCATGTATTCCACCCAAGTTATGAGGAAGGGTGAGGGTGAACTTTCCATCTAAGGCTCCCTGGATGCCCACCTGGAAGTTCATGAATCCACTTTCAGGAGTAGGCTGTGCCTTTGGGTCTGAGTGTGGTGGGAAGGGAATGTGCTTCTATTTTCTTTGCTATTTATTGCTCTGCATTAAAAAAAAAAAAAAAAAAAAAAAAGGCTCCCTTCTCCTTTGACCAGAGAGTGGTGTTTCATTAAGGAAGAGCACATATTGATTAGGCCAGCAACCAGCTTAGGCCACACCAAATCGAAAGCTGCTCCGTGAGGGGACAACTTGTGTTACATCCCTTCCCTCTGGATATTCTCTTCCTGCCTATTTTACTCACCACTTCTGCTTCTGTCCCCGTTTGCTTGTTTGGTTCAGAAGAAGATGGCCACCTCACTTCTGTGAGACATGAACGTGAAGACCCTGGAGGTGCCCAGGGAGCTAAAAATCACAGGGTAGCAGTTGGCATAGGGAGAGAGTGATATCAGAGTGGCCCTGCGTCCCCACACGGAAGACTGAGGTGTGAGGAAAGCTGACATAAATAAGTGCTGTGGTCCTTCCTTAGCTGAACTTTTGTCCTGTGATGAGTCTCTGGGTGGCATGGAAAGGCCCATTCTGGAGGTTCCTTGGTATTACTGGCCCACTGCCAGAGAGGGCACCTCAGCTTTGGGGGTGTGTCTGCTAAGGAGTCCCTATTCGGGGGATGCCCTCTTCGGTGGCGGCCAGATGACAACAAGGCACTGGTGTATCAGCCATATTATCCTACTCTCCCCCAGCTCAGAAGGGCTGAAGGAAAACAGCTCCTCAGGGTGTTTAAGCCGGTCGGTTTCCATAAGGGTGGTGCTGGCCGTGCCTCAGACCCAGTCCTCTGGGAGCCAGAAGTCCTGAATGATGGTATTGTTGCATCTGAATACCTCTGAGAAGCTGTCTGAAAGAAGAGATAAAGTTGAAATGTTAAACGTTTCCAACAAAAGCTATTAGGGGAGAATTTCCTGACTCAGCACTTGTTGACATTTTTTGAGGCTTTTCACAGACAACATAAAGTTATGCTTTTTGTGTGTGTGTGTATGTGGGGGTTTTCTTGTTGTTTAGGATTTTTTTTTCTTTTTTAAAGCTTATCGGTTTTCATTGATGAGAGGGTTGTGCAACCCAGGGCCGGAGGCACTGCCAGGAAATGCCTGGTAACCAGTGGATGAGGGCTCCTTCTTGGTATGAGAGAAAGCCTGAGCTGGCCTTTCCCATCCCGGCCACTGCTGAAGTCTGACCCACCCTTATCTGAAGACGCCAGAGCTGTTGTAGCCCTGAGTCTCACCTCTCAGGAATTCACTTCCTCCCCACTTCTGCGGAGTTCTGGCTTAGTAACCTACATGCCATGTGGCCCTAAGCTTGTGGTATGGGTTGAATTATGTCCCCTTCCCACATTCCTCTGCTGAAGTCCTAACTTGCCAGTACCTCAGATTGTGACTTTATTTGGACACAGGGTTTTGGGAAAGGAAAAAATTTTCCCTACCCTTCAAGGTTTTTCTGGCTGGTCCAAGAATTAAGTGGACACAAAACAGATGAACAGGAGAAAAATAAAATTTAAGTAGGTACGTACAGGGGCTCCATGAAAATATAAGGCCCACAGGCAGTCAGGCAACGAAGGCTTATAAGGAGAGAAGGGTGTAGGGGTGGGGGAAGGTAGACAATCCACAGAAAGATGAAAAAGAGTGAATGTTTGGTGAACAAATGTTGGCTGGGCCATACAGAAACAATGGGACATAGGGAGGAATTTTCACAGAGACAGAGATTGCTATGTTCCTGCTTGTCTACTGCCCCTAGTTCATGTTACATTGTACTCATACCTGTGGTGATAGCCCTCTTCCTGGAGCAGGACTTCTATCTAAATTCTTTCAGGCAGCTAGGAGGAAAGTCAAATTTTCCTCCTGAGTATTTTGTTTCTTAAAAATAACCAGCCTGAAGTAGTCCACATGACAAAGGGACGTATTCGGGGGTGGCAAAGTTTGCTCCTCTACAGGGTCTTTATAGAGGTAACCAAGTTAAAATAAGGTCACGAGGGTGGGCCCTAATCCAGTATGATTGGTATCCTTATAAAAAGGGGAAGTTTGGAGACAGACCCATACACAGGAAGGAATCGATGTGGAAGATAAATCTAGAGATCGGGGTGATGGTTTTACATGCCGAGGAATGCCAAAGATTTCCAGCACACTGCTAGAAGTGGGTGAGAGGCCTGGAATACTGGAAGAGGCTCCTCCTCACAGGCTGAGAAGAAAGTAGTCTGCCATGTTTGACCTTGACCTTGGACCGCTAACCTCCAGATCTGTGAGACAATAGATTTCTGTGGTTTCAACCACCCAATCTATGGTACTTGGATACAGCAGTCCTAGAAAACTAATGTAGCTTGGAATTCTCTGTTTTTCTCCATCTTCCTGTTTATGGTTTTTCCCTCTCGCCTTCCTTTTCCCTCCCTCTTCCCCCAAACTCCTATTATATCATGATAAAGTAGACCATGCTCTGGAATCAGACTGTGTCCAATTCGAAACTCCACCATTTACTAGTGCAGTGCCCCATGACTCATGTCTGCCCGTGTTTCCTCATCTATAAAATGGAAATAATAGTAGCAATACTGACTTCACAGAATAAATAGAAGACTTGATGTAAAGCCTGCCTTAAACGTGAGAAGTATCCAACCACTGTGCACAATCCTAGTCTGAGGCCTTCTCGCATATTGAATGTCTGCTCTGTACATCCTATAGTGCTAGTACTTAAGGAGCAGATTCCCAGTTATTAGAAGACCTCGTTCCTATTCAGCTTTATCACTCCTGGGACTTTATACTCTGATCAGAGACAGAAACCATTTGTGGGGGGAAAAAAACCAAAAACCAAAACCACATTTGTGGGGAACAGTTTACAAAGCAAGGCTTGATGTGATGATGGTAGGATCACAGGATCTTTGCGCTGGCTCCCACAAGTAGGTCTTGATCACAAGACCCCACCAGCCCGGGCCCTTTCCTCGGACCAGCTACAGAGTTTCCGAACCTTGAGCTGTTATGCCCAGATCGCGATCTCCCCCAAATCCCAAGACCACCAAGGAGTCCGAGTCACGTATGCAAAGGCAAAGGGCTTTATTACGGGCTTAAGCTCGGGCTCCCACACCTCACCAACGCAACGAATCCATGCTGAGAGCCCCGAACAAGGGAGGAGTAGGGTTTTTATTAACTCTAGGGCGGGAAAGGGGTGATGGACAGGGATTACAACGTGATAGGACGAGGTGACGGCAGAGGTTGTTACGGCGCAGAGGGATTGGTGAGTTTAGAGCAAGGTGGGCCAGAATAGTGGCCGGAACGTCCGGTACCTCCCAACCTCCAGTGATTGGTTCGGACACAGGGAAGGGCGGTGGCTCAAGCCTGCTGAGTCAGGCCTCAGAGACTTGGGTCTTCTAATCTCTGGGGCCTTCTGAGGCCTGTCATGGCGCTGGTTTGGTTCTTTAGAGCCAATCGAGGAACATTCTGAGCGTCAGTTTCCTCATCTGCGAAATTAGGGGGATACGTGTAGCCCCGTTTCGCAGGGCTGGGGTGGTGAGCAGTGAGCGCACGCATGTGCGGGTCGGAAGAGGCGCTCCCACAGGGCAAACAGTCACGTGAGCTGCCGTGGGTGAATGAATGTTCAAACACGATGCCCAGTAGACTCTGCCCCAGCTTTACGCCATGTTTGTTGATTCCCATCGGTTCGACACACTCTGGCATCTTTCTCACATAGAGGCTGTGGCCGGTTCAGAGTGCTTAACGCCAGAGCTTGTGGGTGAGGGGGCCCCCCATACTTCAGCACGTGCCAGGGCAGCACAGAGTACTTCCTGAGTCTTAATTTTAGGTCTTCTTCCACATCTTCCTTTTCCTCACTTCCGGGGCCTCCCTTTTGTCTCTCCTCATTCTCAAGCACAAAGTTTAGAGGCTAAGATTCTGACTCTGCTACCTACCAGCTGGCAGTGGAAGGTGAGGCTCCCAGTGCCGCACAGCTTCCCTGCCCTTATAAACGAGAAGTTTCAAGTCCCGTTTTCAGTGTCTCTCTTTGGATATTGAAATGAAAGGCTGAGTGGCCCATTCAGCCCAGTGGAAACTGCTCCATCAGTGTCGTTCGCCAGCACTCATGTGGCCTAACTCTGGTGGGGACGTTGGAAGCCAAAGGTGCCGCTCTTGGCGGCTGGGTCTTGGAGCCTGTCTTAGATTAAGGTGGGTCAGCTCTGCTAAGGTGGCAACGATGGGCTGCGCCTTCAGGAGCCTGGCCTTTGTGAGACTCCGGCTGAGGTATCTCGTTCCCAAGAATCTGAAGCGCTCAGGCCAGCGCGGCCTGTGTATTCATGCTCTGAAAAGGCAGCCGCCACAATAGCTGTTGGAGCCCACATGTTACCCCCTTACCTCCCACCGCTGGCCTGCGCCAGTGCCATCAATTGTTCCTCTGTCTCCTTTGGTAACTTGGAAACTGTTTGTGCTGGCGATCTATGATAACCATTTTGGCTGGAACGAATGTCCTTTTGGAGGTGAGGAGGGACAAAAGGAAAGCAATGTGACACAGACAAGGGACAGACGATTCTGTAAATGCCGGCAGAAGGGGACTACGTTTTAAAAAGCAAGCAGCTAGAAAGAGAATATTGCTCTACTTCGTTCCTCTTTCTTCATTCTCTGGGCTCACATTTCTAAGAGCTTTAATTTACAAAACTTGAACAAGAAAGTGTATTATTGTAAATGTCTCCCATTAATCACCAAGTCCAGCCCAGTGGCGAGAGACAGATGACTTATTTCCACAGTTGATTTCTTGGTAATGGCAGGTCAAGGCTTGCCCTTACATTTCCCCTCCTGTCTAGCTAATGGGGAAAGCTTCCCCTTAGGAAGTACCATCCTGGAGCAATTTTTCAAAGGAAAATTGCAGTCAGGAATAGCCATTGACATGAAAATATTTCTCGTAGGGAAACAAGGTGAGTAGGGTAGCACAGTGATTATAAATACAGGCCTTACCTTTGAGAGTTGGAGGATTAAATTAGAGGCCCAAGTAGAGCGCAGAAAGTCTCATCGAGCAATGTGGGATACATTGTGTAGGTCTGAATAAGCAGTAAATGTTTACCATTCCCCTTCTATGTGTCAGACCCTGTGTTAAACATGTGACTTTTGGCATTGTATGATCCTCATTTTATTTTATGTGACAAGAAAATAAAGATGTTAAGTGGGAAAGGAAGATACTAAGTGCGTTGTCTAAGGTCACATATCTAGTAAGCAATGGAACCAGGATACTGTCACAGTATGTTATTATAGAATTATGTACCTTCTTCTACTCAAGTGGCCATGGGATTCCTGGGAGCAGAATAGCAGTGAGTGAGCAATGAGGAAACGACTTGATCCTCTCCTCCCCCACACTGCTTTTGCTGACCAATATGGAAGTCTTCTCTGGAGACTTAGAATTCTGCCGCATTCATGAGTAAGAATACAGGGGTTGCTTTTAGCCTCCCCCCCCCCCCCCCCCGGA
>NW_027529433.1:8015815-8158909 GCF_008692635.1 Crocuta crocuta
AGGGAGAAATGAAGGGGTTTTTTTTGCCCCCCCCCCCCCCCCCCACCGGAAGCATTGCAGGCATTAAGATGCTCTTTAAAGGATTTTAAAGGGATGCCCTTTCTGGCCCTGGCAAATTTCATCTCATAAATGTCAGAGAAGGTGCTCTGTCACCCTGCAGGCTGTCCGTCCCGATTCCTTGTCAGTACAGGGGGATGTGGTGTGGGTTCTACAGAGTGGCTAGTCCAGATGTGCATGTCCTGGGGGACTGGGGCAGGGCTTCCCAAATGTGGGGGTAGGAGGTAGTGCTGAAGGGCTACTTCAGACTCTGGGAATACGATGAGCGGTGAAAAGGCAAGTGCATTTTCACATGGTTGAAGAGAGCCATACCTCTAAGAAGGTTCGCAGAGATGTGAGTCTGGCGGTTTCTATAACATGACTGTGTTCCCAACTGGCAGAATCTAGAAAAACCCCACAGGGTTGGAATGACCCAATTTGGGGGCTCCTAAGCCAGGCTTTGGTCACCCTACAAGCCATTCTGTCTTCACGCGGTTGCGTGGGGTGGGGGGAGGCTGAATGGAGAGCGTGTTCAGGAACACCTTAACGATGTCAGGATGCTTTTCATTGCTCATTTATCACTTAACAGCTCAGATTTGTAATGTGCTACCCGCGTTCTCCCTTTAGCCCAGACAATGCATTCTTTCAACAGTGTGCAGCTCAGCGGGAAGAGCGCTGCTGAAAGCGAAGCGGTGGTGCCTGCAGCCTGCCCCTTCGGGGAGGAGGGGCATGTGGGGGGCAGGTGGGGACCAGATGCCTGGCCGCAGCCGGGCTGGGGGATGAGCACATGGAATAGCCACTTCTGGTTCCACTTATTCATTTCTCTGTGCTGAAAGGTGTCATATAAATGCTAAATAGAACAGAGAGAGACGGGGCCTATCTATTTGCATTTTGTCTAATGTGAGCAGATGCAGATAGAAAAGCAGCTTAGCCACGGCTGTTCACCTGCCCCGCCAGGCGAAACGTCTTCAGTTCATTTCAATGCAGCCCTCGTCAGTTCCGCCCCAGTGCTGCGGCAGACGTGGCATGGGGTACAAAGGGACGCACCCCCTCTGTCCTCAGTGGGTTTCCAAGACTTGGAGGGGAGACAGGTTTAACCACAGGAACCATCCGAGGACAATACAAGTCAGCAGATGGTTCAGTGGGAAGTCCTGGGAAACAGATGAGGTGCTTGGAGGAGGCTATAGAAGAGAGAGGACCATGCTTGTTGGCCAGGCAGGAAGCCTTCCTAGGGTCAAAGGGACTAGACTTGCCCTGTGGCAGCTGGCCGGAGGGGAGATGGGCTGAGATGGCAGTGGAGACGGTCTAAGCCTTCTGCAGGATCTTGTCATCTGCTGTTCTTCTCCCAGTACTTCTCCTACAGCCACCTCTTCTCTTTCGAATGCTGGCTCCTCCTTATCTTTTAGGACTTGGTTCAAGTGTGGCGCTTCCAAGAGATCTACCTCGGCTATTCTGGCAAAGTAGCAGCCCTCTCCACTGCACCATTCTCTCTCAGAGTCTCCTACTTCTTCCTACCCACGCTTAACACAAGGGACAATTAGGGATTTGCTTGTCACTGTCTCCCCATCGGACCGCACCCACCACACAGGAAGGGACTCTGCACATGAGTTTCATTCACTGTTGTATTCAGAGGCCAGCACAGAGCCTAGAGCCCGAGGTGCTCAGTAAATACCTGTTGAATGAAAAGAGTGACATTTGAGAAAAGTCTCATTTAGCAAGTGAATTTGTTGGCCAATTTAATCAGAGCTCTTAGTTTACATACCAGGAAGAAAATCTATAGACTCCATAGGTTTGGCATGGAGCTGGATGTCTTTCAGGAGGAAAGGTTTTCATTAAAACATACAACCACAACAAAGCAAGAAAAACAGAGCAATTGATGTGAGCTTGCCAGTCAAGTCTGCGCGTTAAGAAATAGACTAAAAAGAAGTAAAAATTTATGAACGATTGCAGCAGGGCCCTGCATAAACATGACCCACTATTATGCATAATTCAATGCGTGGCATTTTAGTCTTGGACCCTGTCCAAGGTGGTTTATTACCGGAGGAAGCAGGAGAATCTTGTGAAAACACAGCTTTACCTAAAACACGGTCCCAGACATGGATCCAGGGAACAATGTTTCAGGGAGGCTCCAGTATAGTTGCAAGACAGGGATAGAGTTTTGATTTCATTCAACTTCTGGCATTGAACAGATAAGTAGCCTGGATTAGTCTCCTTTTTAAAAGTAATTGTTTTGTTTGGTGACGATGAAAAGAGCCATGTCAGCTCTGATATAGAACAAAAAAGTTTTTAAAGGTAAACATCCCTGGGAATGCAGTGGCTGTTCTTTTATTTAAGTTTAAACTAAGCAATGTATCATTTTAATTGTAGAAATTGAAGGCCACAAATTAAAAATATCCTCAATTTTCCTTGAATTATTAAAAATGATCTCTCTTCACTTTGGTAAAATTTGATTTGGGAAAACACAGGGGTGGGGAAGGGAAGAGGGGGAGAATGGAGGGAGTACGATCAGAAAATAGAGGGGCGCCTGGGTGGCTTAGTCGGTTAAGCGTCCGATTTTCGCTTAGGTCACGATCTCGTGGTTCGTGGGTTGGAGCCCCACGTCGGGCTCTGTGCTGACTGCCAGCTCAGAGCCTGGAGCCTGTTTCAGTCTGTGACTCCCTCTCTCTCTGACCTTCCCCTGCTCATGCTGTCTCTCTCTCTCTCTCTCTCTCTCTCCTAGAAATAAATAAAACATTAAAAAAAAAAAGAAAATAGAAAATAGAGAGGCTGAAGTTTGAATGTTGACTCTGTGCAATTAACATCTTGCAACTTGAGCAGCAGAACCGGAAGGTTAGCATGTCTTTAGAAATTGCTCCTCTCCCCCACCCCACATTCCACTGGCCCATGAAAGTCAAATTGTTGGGGAAAATACTTTCTAATATTGAAAACAATATTCTGGTTGCACTGTGGCTGATTCTCGAAGCTGCCATCCCAGAGTCTCTTGCAGGAGCTTTAAAATTCTACAGATCAGGTACTTTATGGCTTACAGAATATGAAAAATAAAGCTGGGGGTTTCAGTTAAAAAAAACATTTTTATCAGGCCTGCCTATAAACTTCTTAACATTAACGAAGAATAGGGCCATGTTTCTAACCATTATGGTTGGGTTGGGGTGATGATGAAAAGCTAGGGTCTGTGAGATGTGGGTTCTTGGACTGGCCCGGTCCTCCCCACTCTTACCCACAGCCCCCCAGGGCCTGAGTTGGGTTTCTCAGGCAGAGCTCTGCAAGATGCTACAGCCAATTTCAGGATGACAATGAGGGACCTATTTCTTTTCTGCCTGTTTGTACTTCAGAATGTTATGTGCAGGACATCGATCCATCCTCATATTCTGTCTACAGTGTTTGTAACTGCGCTAGAGGGGAACTTTTCCCAAGTCAAATTCTATACCATAAATATATACAGACAGCTGAACCCTAGAGAGTACTATAAACTACAGGTCATTATAGAGTTTGGATAGTCATTTACAAAAAGCAATGCAATTTAAAAATTTGTTCTCTAAAATCTGAAACTGATCCCCCNATTCAGTCAATCTAAATGAATAAGAATGATGGTTATGAACGAACAATGTGTGATCACTGGGATTTCTTCAGAAGATGTGAGAGAATGGGTATCAACAGTGGGGTATCTCTGTGGATGCAGAAATCAAGACTCATTCCTTTTTTACTCACTATACTTAGAATTTATTTTTCCTTCGACTGTACGCCAAATACCTAGATCCGTCAGCAGGGCAAGTGGGATCTCCAGCATGGAAACCAAAGATACTATATGCCTTCTAGCCTACCTTACTAAAGAACTGTAGGTGCTTACTAAACTTTTAGGCTTGTGTTTAGTATCAGGACAATAAAAATTGTATGAGTAGATAGACTGTATTAGGGTCAGACATGCATTTGCATTATTTTTAAGTCAGAGAATTAAAATGAAAGAAAACGGAGAATAGAGGAATTGATCAGTGCAGTGGTATAGAAACAAACAGATCGGTATATATGTGGAGCTTGGTTGTTTATGTTAGAGGTGGTACTAAAAAGTCCGTGGGGAAAAGGTAACTTACTAAATTAATGGTGTTGGTATGATTTCCAAGTAGGAAAAAAATTCAACTGGATTCCTTCCTTATACCACAACAGAAAAGTAAATTCAATTAATGAAATTTTTTAAACAGTTAGAAGAAAACAGAATTTCTTTACTGCCTCAAAAGTGAGAAGGCTTTCTTTAAAGTACCAAAAATGGGGGCACCTAGGTGGCTCAGTCAGTTAAGAGCCCAACTTCAGCTCAGGTCATGATTTCACAGCTTGTGAATTTGACCCCCGCATCGGACTCTGTGCTGACAGCTCAAAGCCTGGAGCCTGCTTGAGATCCTGTGTCTCCCTCTCTCTCTGCCAATCCCACTCTTGAACTCTGTGTCTCTCTCCCTCAAGAATAAATAAACATTAAAAAAAAAATAAAGTACCAAAACTGTATTCTATACAGAACCAGATTTATAGATTTGACTCCACTGAATTAAAAACTCAAAGAAGAAGACAAAGATGGGGCCAGAGGCAAGAAGTGATGGGGGACAGGATGGTTTGCACCAGATACACTAGGCACAAGATCACTGTCCAAACTCTGGCCCCATCTTTGTCTTCTTCTTTGAGAAAGAAGAAAATACATACAAGAAAATGGAAGCCACTTTAAAAATGAGCAAAGAGGAAGGCAATTCAGATCAGACTAAACCTAATAAACATATTAAAAAAAAACAAAAACAAATCCCTCTCTACCTTACTATCTTACTGGTAATTAGCAAAATGCAAGTAAGACAAGAAGATACCACTTCACACCCAACAAACTGGCAAAACTAAAAAGACTGATGATAGACAGTATTCATGAAGAATACACAAATTACATTGGTGTGTTAGTATAATGTATTAATTCATTAGTTTAACCAACTATCAAGAGCAATCAGTAGTTTTTAGTAAAACCTTTGGTGCATAGAACCTATAACTTGGCATTTCTATTTCTAGGTTCTCTTGTTTGTAGGGGTGAAGAACTGAAAACAACCTAAGTGTCCAGTCAATATAGAACAGATGCGATTTTCAAAATACTTAGCCATAAACTAGGTACAGGCACCAACCAGTCAGAACAGATGCTGGTCATAGACCCAAGGAGAGTCTTACCAGGTGACAGCAGGGCTCTGGGGACAATATTTGCACAATAGGTATGGCTGTATTGGTAAGGATGCCTGAGCACATTAAGCTCAAGTAATGTAGAGTAGACGTCAAGGGTAGGGCTTCCAGAATCATTTCCTCTGGGGTTGAAATCTGGATCTGTTGCTTATCGGCTGTGAAACCTTGGGCAAATTTCTTATCTGTCCCTATAGTTTCCTCATTGTGTACAACAGGGTTTATAACAACCCCTTCCTCATGGATTTGTTACGAAGATTAAGGGAGCTAATACGTATAAAGCTCCTAGAATACTCCCTGCATGCTTATGGAGTAAGCACTCAATATATATAGTAGGAAAATGAAAATGAATAAATAGAATGTACTCTGTGTCTATACAATAGAATATCACATAGCACTTAGGATGATTGAACTTTAGGCCCTAACCTAGATAGAGCTCAAAAACCATGTTGAGTGAAAAAAAATCTGCAAAAACCAAGTATTTATGGACGCATATCAGAAGTTAAAATGGAAAGGTATGGGCCAGGAGGACAGCTACCGAATTCATATTGATTATCTCTGGGGAGTCCGTGGGGACACAAAATGGCTTTCAACTTATATTTTTCACCTAAAAGAAAAATAATTTTAAAAAAGGACAAAAAATTCAACATTTTTTAATCCTGAGTTACGGCTAGACATTTGTAATATTCTCTGAACTTTTCTGTATTTTAAGCTTCTTTTTAAAAAGACACAAAAAATGTAAGGCCCGGTATCAGGAGATCTGAGTGCTAGTACCAATTTTCCTCTAATTGACTTGGAGCCAATTGACTTAAACCTTTCAAGATCTTAGTTTCCTCCTCTGAAAAATCAAGTTAAGAATACTATTTATTTCAAGGGGGAGGGGATTGAGAATTAAGTGGTATTAGGGGGAAGTTCTATAAATGCTAAATTCACATGTTAATTAAAATAAAATGGAGTCATTGGCTTGATAATTCCTAAGACTTCCCTAACTCTAATGGCGTAAAGCTATTCGAGGTGTTTCTCGGAAGAAGCAGGGTGATGTATACAAAGCTATTAGCCCAGGAGCTGGCACCTAGCTTGGAGCAGAGACTGCTGGGTGCCTATCTAGCAAAGAGTGTCCCCTTTTTCTCAGCAGTAGAGTCTGAATTTATTCTGGGTGGTTATGTGCCTGGATCAAGAAATAGATTGCCGAGTCTCTTATGAATAGGAGTTATTGATTGGGCTTCTTGAGAGTTTTAAGAATGCTCCTGCAGCTGGGAGAAGTTTCTTTTTGCCTTTTTCCTACCTCCCTTTTCCATCTCAGGAAGTAAAGATGGCATTCCAATGTCCATCTTGAATCATGAAGTGACCTTGAAGATGTAAGACCTATACTAGGCCTGATGGAGAAGAAAGGTAAAAGGTGTCTGAGTCCCTGATGACTGTGGAGCTGCCATTACAGCCTAGGGCTGTCCATTTCCGGACTTCTTTCACATGAGGGAAAAGAAATGTGTATATTATGAAGTCACTTACTTGAGTTCTTGTTAAATGCAGCTGAACCTAATCCTACCTGATATATTTTTGTCATTCTAAAGCTTCTTGCTTTCCTTCAATGCATTTTTTTATTAAAAATTTTTTTAACATGTATTTATTTGGGGGAGACAGAGAACATGAGCAGGAGAGGGGCAGAGAGAGAGGGAGACAGAATTTGAAGCAGGCTCTGGGCTTTGAGTCATCAGCACAGAGCCCGATGTGAGGCTCAAACTCACAGATCTCAAGATCATCACCTGAGCCAAAGTTGGACACTTAACCTACTGAGCTACCAGGGGCCCCCTCCAATGCATTTTGAATAGGTAAGCTAGTAAAGAGGAAAGAAATGGTGCAGCACCTGTCCCTCGGCTATGTGGAAGTACAGGAAGTCCTCAGTTGCTCTCCCTGTTCTCTCACTCACCTGTCTCTGCAGTGAAGGCTCTCAAGGCTGTACCTCCAGAGGAGACAAAGCTCAGGGAAGGCTCTGCTGTGTCAGGCCTTGTGTGTGTGCCTTAGCTGGGCACGTGAGCTCCCACTAGACCATCCTTGTCCTGTTGCTGAATGGGGAGGAGTCCTTCTCCCAGGAGTCTGAGGTGCTTTATTTGTTTCTCTCGGTCATACTCAAGGGTAACGCGATAGAAGACAAGATAGCTCTCCCTGGAAGTGGAAAGGGGAAGAGAGATTATGATTACAGGCCCACTTTTGTCAAATCTTACACTTCTGCGATCCAAAGCTTTCTGTGACCTGCTTCTGGAAATGGCAATATGTACCCTGTAGGGAGCTATAAAGGAATACTAATCAATATTAACCAATAGGCAAGACCTCAGCTATACTCAGGACATAAGGAGAGCCAGATTATCATTTTTTAAATATAGTAGGAAGAAGAAAGAGAGACACAAGATGTTTCCCTAAGCGTTAGTAATAAAGAGGACATAAAAAAGATCCATCAGCTCTTTGGAGCTATGTGTAATATGCAAGGTCCCCTGTGAGCAATTCTCTGGAACTAAATGTGATAGCTCCAGCAATTTTTCCCAAGCTACAGAGGTTGGTAAGGAAGTAGATTTTAAAATGTAGGAAAAAAGAAGGAAAGAAAGGCAAAGGGAGAGAGAAAGAGCGAGAAACAGTAAGGAAGAAAGGAAGAAGGAAAGAGATGACAAGAGACAAGAAGCAAAGCAAAGAAGAAAAGAAAAGGTCCAGAAACTCTGATAATCTTTCTCTGTTTCCTTGAAGCAAATGGAAGCCCTTTGTTGGCATAGGCTTAGTGGTTCAATGATGTTCAAAGGGTGGTTTCCCGAATTGGGGAGAGAGTCCAGGAGAGGGTGAAGTTTATTCTAGCTAGAGCAGTGGGACTCTCTGCATGTCTTCTCTGCATCTGTACAGGGGGGATTCTAAGTCATGTTCTTAGGGGTGCCACAGAATCTGAGGTGCTCGCCTTTAGGAGATAACCTGAGCCTGGTTCTTAGCCTTATCTGGGGTTTAATCCAGATGCTGCCATTTGTGACATGGGCAGGCCTCTGGACTTCTTGTCGTCCGTTTTTCCTCATTTCCAGATACTGAGATTAGAACCCCCTCATGTGGGGGGCACCTGGGTGGCTCAGTCGGTTAAGTGTCCAACTTCAGTTTGGGTCATGATCTCATGGTTCGTGAGTTCAAGCCCCACATTGGGCTGTGCTGACAGCTCAGAGCCCGGAGCCTGGATTCTGTGTCTCCCTCTCCCTCCCCATCCCACCCCCCAAATCGTGTTCTGTCTCTCTTTCTCTCAAAAATAAATAAACATTTAAAAAAATTAAAGAGAAAATGAACCCCTCATGTGAATGGTGGCTATGAAGTGTGAAGTCGCTGTTGTGAGTGGAAATGCCTTGACACAGAGCAGCTTCTCAATAATGTGACTCCTGCCCAGTACTCTTCGTCCTTACCCTGGTCCAGTATTAGTGCATATGCCCTGGGCTGCCCCCACTGGCATGATCCCTGAGTCTGGGCTCATGGGCAGAGAATAACAGGCTGAGGCATATAAGGATGGGGCCATGGGAGTCCACCCTGACATCAGCAACAGGGGATGTAAATGTGTGAAGAATTTAAACACAATTCCTGAACCAGCTAAAATGGAAATTACTTTTCATTACCTCCTTGTGCTCCTGATTCTAAATAATGTCAGGATAAGATATCTTCCCTGGAAAAAACTTTTCCATGATCTAAATTTGAAGCAATAGCTGTGGTTATCGTTGGTTAAGTTTTAATGCTATGTGTAAGCTTCAAATCGGCACATTTTTATTATGCATTCTTAAATGCACATTATAGTTTATATGAAGGTAAATTCAGAGAATGTCTGGTTTTGTGGGAATGAACTACATGCTTTTATTTCAAGAACCAGTTCATAATGGTTCGGAATTGGTTGAACTCACCTGTTTCCCCATACCATCATACCACACATTCCTGCATTAAAACACTAGATTTAGGGCGCCTGGGTGGCTCAGTCAGTTGAGTGTCTGACTCTTGATTTCAGGTCAGGTCATGATCCCAGGGTCGTGGAATCAAGCCCTGAGTCATGCTCTGTGTTGAGCATTGAACCTGCTTAAGATTCTCTTTCTCTCGGGGCACCTGGGTGGCTCACTTAAGTGTCTGTGACTCCTTATTTAGGCTCAGGTCATGATCTCTTGGTTTGTGAGATCCAGCCCCTTGTCAGGCCCTGCACTATCAGCTTGAGATTCTCTCTGCCTCTCTCACTGCTCACGTGCTCATGCTCGCTCTCTCTAAATACATACATACATACATACATACATAAACTTTAAAAAAAAAGATTCTCTCCCTCTGCCCCTTCCCCACTCACATGCAAGTGCTTGCTCTCCTTCTCTCTCAAAAAAATGGAATTAAATTAAATTTTTTAAAAAAGCACTAGATTTGAAGTAAATAATGATTTCAGAAGATCAGAAAACAGAATTTGAATCACCTCATTTCTGTCATTCTCTTTGAGCATTTTGAATGTCATTTCTGTTTGAAATTTCAAACAATTACACTGATAAACCTGTGGGGTATAATGTTTTGTTAAGTGTAAGTTTTAGTTCATACATGAAATATCCTACTGAATGTGAACAATATCTTTAAAATTGAAATGTGCCCTTTTAAAATTATGAGTGTTTTTAAATGAAAGAGTGAACCCAGTAAATAAAATATCACCAAAATGATATTACTTCATGGTTATCCAACTTGTACTTTTTGCAAATATTTTGATTTCATTAAAATTTATTTAGATGTTAGTGAGTGATTCTTTATGTAAAGTAATATTATCGCATATTGTCAAGAAAGGCTCAAAGTTCAAACTGTAATCTGAATGTAACATTCTTGGATAAAAAGTGCTTTTTCCTTTTATGTACATACAGTAAACTTTTTTTTTTTTACTGGCAAATTATACGTACAAAGTTTAATAAAGGAAAATTTTCACTGCCTGTGAGATTTTCACTGGCTTTTCTGGCCATGCTGTTTTTAATTTTATTTCAAGATTGTGATGAAAATAATTTGGTTGAATGGAGGAGGGGATGTTAACAGTTATCTGCTTGGGCGGTTAAACGGACAAGATAGGCCAGTGATCATGGCCTCCCTGTCCTGAGCATGGGGCACCCAAGGTGGCAAGTGGGAGCCAATGCACAGGGCTTCCCAGCTGCTTGAAGAGAAAACTTCTCGGTTCAGGGCCCTGGTTTTTCACAGTCCTGTGGACTCTACCCTTAAGGAAAATAGCAGCACCAGTAGTCAAAACAAATAGCTTCTCCAGGCATCAGGCAGATATTTCCATCATTTTCTTTCCCAAATGGCCCAGGCTCAGACTTCCTTTAGTCTACTTCAGACCATCTAACTGGCTCACCTTAAAACCTGCCCACTCAGCAATCTATGCAGGAGGGAGTGGCCAATGCCTGACCCTTTGTCAGTGAAGTTCACTGTTTGCTCTCTCTTGTCCTGTGCTGGGCTTTTTTTCTAATGCCCCTTTGACACTGAATTAAACTTTAATTCTATCTGGGGAGGAAGCTCTGGGTTGGGTTGTACAGCCCTGCTGTACCATCGATGAGACCGTCTGGGAGTTAATTATGCTGTAACTCTTGCTGCTTGGAGCTCATTAATTCCCCACCTCCTCAACTCCTTCCCTTTAAGGCTGTTTAGTTATTTGCAGCTAAAGCTGCTCATCGTCTGAAAAGTCCCCTAGGACTCAACTGCGCCTCCAACAATAACTGGAGCTCTTTCTGCCCCTGCTATAAATTCTCTGCTTTGCTGGAGATGGCTCTTTGGATGATAAAAGCCTGGGTCTGCATGGAGCCAGGCCTATGTCCTCTGTCCAGTTCTACTGGGCCAGGCTAAGGCAATGCATTGAGTCACTGGCAGACAGCAGCTAATCTACTTCCTGCATGCCATTAACATCGGTGAACACAAATCCACATCAAACCTGGCTCCTTTTTAAAAAGTCATGTTTACAGCCCATTAGTCGTTGGGCGAGTGAGAACAAGGTTTTTGGTGGCAAGTATGCAATGCATCATAGCAATTAAATGGGGTTAAGTACATACAGCACTAATCTGGAGAGACATAAAGGGTGCTATTTTGACATCCCAGTTTAAAAAACTGAATAATGGCAAGGAAAATTCCCCTCCATGCCTTCCCCCAGTCCCTACCAGTCCCTCTTTGAGTCTATCTCTGCTTCCAACACCTCTCTCCATCTCTGTTTTCTTCTGTGTTCTGGGTCTGTCTTGGAATCTCACTCTCTGCATATCCCTGTATATTTTTCCAGCAGATTCCTTTCTCTTTTTATAAGAGCATTCTTCCTCAATATAACATTACAACATCTAATAACTAAAGTAACGTCTTCCAGAAATTAAAACAAAACAAAACAGAACTTCACCCCAGTGCCCCTGCTCTCAGCACCTTGCCCCTTATTTTTGGTGTCCTGCCAATTGTAGCCAGAGTAATGCACCTGCCATGTGGTTAGATTTTTCATCAAGATTTCAGAGAAGTCCTGGCACTGCCTTCTGTCTCACCTCCTTTGGTTCAGGTTCTTCGGTTCACAGGCCAAATTTCAAGCCACTCAGCTGATTATATTACCCACCCACCCCCAACTTGAACGTCCCCCCAAAATGCAGATCTCTGGTGCTTACAAAAGAAGTGACCGAAAGCACATCTCCAGCTTGGAACATGTAATTTCTACTTATATTCTGGAGCATGTGATAGATCCTAGCACTGATGTGCTGGGGTGCCAGGGACATTAGACTGCTTTCACAGGGCCACAGGAAGCAGCTGCCTGTGGAGGACCCAGGCAGCTGTTTAATACACAGAGTAGCAATGCACACCAATTTAGGACCAGAAGAGAAGAAGGGGACCATACCCAGTTGCAGCCATGGGTGTGGTGGGGGGGAACTGGAGTAGACAGGATGTCATCACCTTTGATGTACCTCTCTGCCCTCCAACATCAAGGAAGTTTATAAATTCCTCCCCACTGAAAAAATAAAGTGTATGTGGTCATAATGCCAAACAACATTGGATTACAGAACAGCTTTAAAATTTGCCCCTGTAGAAGAGATGACTCCAGAAAGGAGAAAGCAAACACTACAAACCACATTTCTGCAGATCCTGCTCCAGGCAGACAAAACAAGGCAAGAGTTTAGCAGCTTCAAAACAATATGTGCTGAATCAACTTACTTTCCATAACCATATATTTTATGCTACAGTCGTCATGGTATATCAGAGGAGGGGTATTTTTTTTTCATCCTTCTTCGAAAACAGCAAGTTTTACATTGACTCAGGGGGCTTCCCTATTAATAAGTGACTACATGAGGGGCCCCTGTGTCCATGAAAATGGACTCTTTAATTAGGTTGAGGATGTCTGCATTTTTTATGACATTTCTTTTATTTCTTTAAGTTTATTTATTTTGAGAGAGAAAGGGGAGAGAGAGAGAGAGAGAGAGAGAATCCCAAGTAGGCTCTGCACAACAGCCCAGAGCCCGATGTAGTGCTGGAACTCACGAACTGTGAGATCATGACCTGAGCCTACATCAAGAGTTGGATGCTTAACCGACTGAGCCATCCAGGTGCCCCATAACATTTCTTAACCATGAACTTCTGTCCTCAGTTTTTTTTCCTTTTACCTTTTGTCCTTTTACCTGTTTAAAAAGTTACTAAATATAGATACTTAGAGAGAAGTGCATCAACTATTAATGCACAGTCCAACAAAGATGGAAGAGGAAGCCATCTTGGTCCATTTCAAGGAATGGAGTATCATCACAATCCAGAAGCCCTCATGTTGCATTTCCCCCCAACCCTCTCATCTTTCTGTAGAGGCTTCTCTGTTCTGGCATTTATGGTGATCACAGCTGCCCTTTTCTTTATAGTTCAACCACCTATACATCCTTAAATACTATAGTTTAATGTTGCCTGCTTTGAATGCTATATAAAGAAAATCATGGAGTATATATTATTTCATGCCTTGGCCTCTTTCACTCCACATTGTTTATAAGCTTCATTAATATTAAGTACATCTCTAGTTCAGTAAGTTCCATTGTCATGTAATATCCCACTGTATGAATATACCACAATTTACCCACTCCCACTGGCTCTTTAACTCTATGGACATTTGTGTTTGTGTCCTGATACACATGTTTCTCTAGGATTTTTATCCAGTCTTGATGACACTTAATTTGGAAGTCTTAAAAGATCAGGAGGAATTTTTATGTCACCCACAAGAAAAAGGACATTCCAGGCACAGGGAACAGGGTGTGTAAAAGCACAGAAGAATGAAAGCACGTGATACATTAGGGTAATCACAGTCCTGTAATATCGGGGTGTGGCATGAGTAATTCTAAATAGAGTTCCCAATATGGACAGGGCAGTAAGTGTTACAGGCACGTATAGGGTAATAGACACATTTTGAGTCATCTTCACGGTGTTGGACATGCAGCCTAATTACAGTGGGACCATGAAGTTTGATCCGATGGTTGTGGGACCAAGATCCTTCTGGGGAGTCTTGTATGATAGGGATCATCAAGTTTTAAGTGCCAAATGACATTCATCTTGGAGCCAGGTCTGGACTGGTAAGTAGGTGCCCAGAATACTACATTTTGAAGAATCTGAGGCTATGGTGGGTGGACCATCAGCCGGGAAGCCTTGACTGATAGTGTGGAGAGCTCATGTCGGACTGCCTGACTATTATTCCAATGCCTCTATCTGCGGTAGTTCAGGCAGAACCTTTCAGAACAGCTCCTGCTGTTTCACAAATTGTTTACTTTATTGCATGTACAATGCTGCTCTAATCACCAGAGTTGCCATTATATCTGTGTGCCTAGGAAGAACAGCTCCTGGGGCAAACAAAATTTAATCCCCATTGACTTTCAAATGACAGGACAAGGAGGTAGTGAATGTCAAGGTCTTACTTAAGGAGTGAATTAGAGAAAGGCTTTGCCTCAGGTAAGCTGGTTGTGGAGCCTGTATGCATCAGATTCAGTGACCAGGAAGAAACAGGTCTATATGCTAAAGGTGGGTTACTGGTGCCTCTAGGGAAGACAAAGGAGTAGCAGCCACACCAGGTTGTCAGACCACAATCACATGAGGTGGTGCATGGCACACCTAAGGGATCTTTGACTTAATAAAGATCGACAAGAAACTAGGCACTTGAAATGCCCTATGAGCACATCTAAGAGTAGCTCCTGTTTATGCCAGGAAAAAGGATCCTAAACATCTTTTTTTTTAATGTTTTTTAAAAAATTTATTTCTAGGAGAGAGAGAGAGAGACAGAGAGAGAGACAGCGTGAGCAGGGGAGGGTCAGAGAGAGAGGGAGTCACAGACTCTGAAACAGGCTCCAGGCTCTGAGCTGGCAGTCAGCACAGAGCCCGACGCGGGGCTCGAACCCACGAACCGCGAGATCATGACCTAAGCGAAAGTGGGACGCTCAACCGACTAAGCCACCCAGGCGCCCCGGATCCTAAACATCTTAACACTGATATGGAAGCCCAAAATCCTAGTAGAAACCATTCTTTGTTGTGTGAACTTGGATGCATTCTTTGTCATTACTGAATTTCACTTTGCTCACCCATAAGATGAGAAAAATGTCTCATAGTGTTGTTAAGTGGATCTAATCAAAGGAAATTATGTATATAAAAGCCATCTTTAAATTATAGGGCGCCGAACAATATTAGGTACTATTATTATTATTATTATCTCGTAAGGCTATTGCAAAGTTCAAAAGAGATCATGTACAGGAAATCACTTGGAGAAATCTGCCTGGAAGAGTACAAATGTAAGGTGGTAGTTAAAGTAACAGTATCAGAGCTTTTAGTTACAGGTGGCTAGAGATACTATGAGAAGTATGTTAAAGAGGGCAGAAGAGCATTGTGGGAATGAAAAGAGCATCTTTTAAAACAGGCCATGAGCCCTGGAGTTTTCCAGAACAGAAGCATTGGTGGTATCAGTGGAGCTGTGAACAAGTCATCATTCAGTTGAGTCCCTGTGGCATTTTATATTTAATAGGCACTTTTGATGATAAGAAAGGGACACGACTCAGGTTACATGAAGAAATGGAGATTCACTGATGGATACATGGAGGCAGAAATCTACACCACACCTCATGGAAACTACAAAGAGCCAAGTTTCATGGCAAATGGAATGCATAGCAGGAACCGGGAGGTTATGTAGGAGGAAAAGCAACTCTAGGAAGTGGACTATCTTGTTGCCCAGAGTGGCAGGAATTCTCTACTTTTTGCTGTTCGTGTCACTACGCAACCAAGTAGCTCATCTTCTTTTCCGTATGTCACTTGGTTTCTGCTTTCTAGTACTCCAGACTTACCTTTGCTCCTGCCTACCCAGGATTTCTCTTGCCTGTGGCTTCTGCTATTCTAGGTTTCTGCTGACTGTCTCTCAGCTTCTGCTTTCCTTCCCACCTTCCAACTCATGAATCTCTCTCTCTCTTTTTCTAATTCACAATTAGACTCTTCAGGTGTGAGAATCACAGAGGTTCCATCTGTCCCCATTGTCTTTACTGGATGTGACTTGTGTGTCAGGCCAACTCAGACTGACTGCTCTTAAGTCAGGCATCTATCTGTACCTGGACCAGTTACCTGTGATCCAGGAGGTAGAGTCACATGATATGAATACAGTAATTTATGCTTCAAGAACCTGTTAGCTGGGGCTGTTAGTGGGACCCTCTTGGAGCAGTGTGAATCAGGGGTCTGTTGGTGGGCATGTATTCCAAAGCTTCAGGGCATATGTGAGGGAGCTAGGAGTTCTGTGGTTTACCTCTCATTACTAAGTCAAAAGGAGCAGTGTAAGGACCTTTCTGTAAAGACAAACAAATGAAACACCTTCTTCCCCCTACAAAAATATGACGATGAGAGTAAAGAAGGTGATGAAGAAGGAGGAGGGAAAGAGAAGAAAGAACAGTGTGAGGATTCTGAGATATCTTGTGTGAAAGCCTGTTTTTGAAAGTCATTCTGAAAAGAGACAGGGAATGCATGTTCTAAAGTGTTACGAATAGTGTACTTGGCCAAAACTGAGCATTATTTTGGATTCCGGTTATTTTACCTAGAGTCAAAGTAGCTTCTTTGACATGATTAAGAATCTCAGAATTTTGGAACAGAAAGAAAGCTCAAGGTAACCCCCTTTTCATTTTGCATGGTCCATCCCCTTCATCTTAGAGAAGTGGAAGTGAGAGTCTTCAAGGCTGAGTGGCTTGAGCAGGCTGAGGGTGCCTCTCCTCTGTGAAGGCAGAACAAGGGGGTGATTTTAGCCAAGTGATTCTCGGCCCTATAACTGCCAACTCTGGTCAGCTGGATTCCACTTGGGCCCTTGTAGAGATGAAAACATTATGGGCTTGAAAAGTTACCCCTGCCATTTGGGGCGGCTGGCCTGGAATTCTTGTCAATATTGTCTATTTAAAATAGAAATTGGCTTTTTCTGTAAGAGGGTAGTGTATTTTGTATGATTTATCTTCAGCTCTTGAATGTCTACATGCCATTTTTGTATGTCCCATTCCCACTTCCCATTTACTCAGCCTCAAAGATGTTACTGGAAGTCTAGAAGAGGAAGCCATCTAGGTTTCTGGGTGCCTGTGGAGGCTGTGGCCACTCAGAGCAAAAGCAAACAAAACAGCAACAGCAAAATGCCCCTGCCGGCTTAATCAAACTCTCAAATTTATTCACACAACAATGGCTATCCTGGGTGAAACTTGTTATAAGTTTTTTGTTTTGCCCCAAAAATNTATATTATTTATAATATAAATTATCATATACATTTAAATATTTATATATATGTAAAATTTCATATATTATAGCAGTAGCCAAGATTCTCATTATTCTAAAGTGATAAACAAAATAACCAAAATGTGTGTTAGGGGTCTGCTATTTTCACTGTGTGGCCTTGGGCAAGTTACCCAGTCTTCACGCTTCATTTTGTTTCTCATCTGAACACTGGGGTAGTTATTTTTTTAGCACTGTGCCTGGCTTATAGGAAATGCTTAATAAACATCGCCTGGTAATGTTGTATGCCATTTTCATTAGTCATCATAAGTTTATGAGGAATAAAGCTCATAAGACGTGAAGTAATTTGCTTCATTTCTAGAACGTAGTAAGGATGGAGTTAAAATAGGGAACTAATCTTTTTACTTCAGTTAGATGGTCTTTTTGCTCCTTCAGAGCCACCTTGGACGATACCTACAGTTGGGAGAATGTTCTGGAAAAGGTCCCAGAGCTGGAAGCTTGCATCCCAAAGAGGGCTGAGCAGGGGGAATGCCAGTGTACACTCTAGATCCGAGTCTCTTCACCCAGGATTCAGGAACCTCACTATAGTCCCTGCTCCAAGACCCCTCTCCTAGTCGGCACCCGAGGGCTCCCTGAATGCTCACCACCCCCCTACCCCACCCCGTCCTGACAGGTGGAAGCATCCGGGACTCTAGAGGTGTTTGAGGAGACTCTGCTCCTTTTCCACCCCTACTTGTGGTTTGGACCCTCTGCCATGCCCTAAGGGGCCTCAACACTTCTTGCCACGCAATCCAGCCTCCTCACGTTGGAAAATCAACATGATGCTCACCAGGTTTCCCTTTTTTTCTTAGGGTAGCTAATGTGCGTGGAATCACTCAATGAGATTTATTGAGGGTCCCACACAAAACTTGACAGGTTTCTCTTAGGCGTCGAAAAAGCTGGCCCTAACTGGGGAAAAGCCACACTGTTGGCCACACCTGACCCTCTGTGGACTAAAGTTCTGAAAAGTCCGAAGAATGGCACGGGTAGGATTTTATTCGCACCTGTAATCAGGCCAATTGGCAGCTTGTTCTCAAAAGCCAGAGGCTAATCTGACTGCATTTGGTGCCCTGGGAGAGAGAACTGAAAACCTAAGGGAAAGGAAAATTGGGATTCAGGGAAACCGGGAGGAGTTTGGAACAGGATTTTTGTGTCGGTCATCTGGAAAGTGTGTCCCCTTAGGACTTAATGCTTAATAATAGCCTCAAGAAGAGAATAGGGGCGGGCTGGGGCGGAGACGTGTCTGTGTGCCCAGAAATCCACCCAAATGAACACATGGCCACATGCAAACACCTAAAACAAATGTGTCCCCTAGGACTTAGCCTCCAGCTTATTATGTAATCACTGAATATGAGGGCTTGCTTCTTTATTCAAGGAGAGATTTAGACTCTTTCCACTATCCTTCCACAGACCATTGCTAAATGACCAGATGGGAAAAAGACTCCTGCCTGACCTAACTGCCAGCAGCCCATGAGTGTTCCAGACGTCACAGACTTTGTAGCAAAAGAATTATTATTACTCCTTTCTCCCCAGGAAGAAACAAAAGCCTCCATCCTTGACCTTGGCATTCCCTTGCTGCTGTCTTCTCTTCCATGACACCTAGGCTTGATTTTATCTTAAGTATTCAGGTGAATATTTGCTGAATTTTAATTTAGATTGAATGCAATTCAGAAGGCTGAGGCTTTCCAAATTTCAGACCAGCTGAGAAAGGGCCTGTGTGTGTGTGTGTGTGTGTGTGTGTGTGTGTGTGAAAGAAAAGCTCCCAGCTTGTCTCATCACTGAAAGTCCTCCTGAGATCTCTGAGCTCAACCTGAAGAATAAAGCAGATTGGTTACCCTGTCTGACGGGTTTTATCAAAACGTGGTAGAACAGAGTAATGAAAAATGGTGGGCCGAATTCCTTATCATTCCGCGAGGGGCTCTGTACAGGTAAACCAGACCGTAACTCACTTGCCTCACGACAGTTTTTATTGCTCGGTTTCAGTGCAGTTTTGAGGAGTGAGGGGAATTGCCCGAGACAACAGATGTGGGACTCTTTTCTTTCTCCCTGTCCTGTGGGTAGGCCCAAGGCTCAGCCCAATGACTCACTGTTGTGGTATTATATGGCTCAAGATTAAGTGTGTGCTGTGGAAAGTGTGGGGCAGGATTTATCAGTGAGGGTTCTTCCTTTGAAGTATCAGGGCAGGCTACTTTGCTGATGGTTTCTGGAACCTGGCCAGGCCCCAAGATGCTGTGAAAATAGCCGTCTTAGGTTTTCTTGGCACAAGAGCACATTTGCACTTGATTCTCAGACCTCCACTGCTTTCTGATGTTTTCTGCGGCAAGCGTTCTTGGGAATTAGGGTCCGGGGCCAGATTGTAACCCTGCCTGTTTGCGCCCCTTCAAATGCCCCATCCAAACATGGTTTTGATGGCTCCAGATACGGGCTGTAACATCAACTGGAATAAGAATATCTTGGAGTTCCAAAGTGCAGGCTGGCTTTGAGTCGCTTTTAGGCATTTTTGTATAAATGTCTCGATAAGTCACGTTTCCTGCAGCCCTGCCCCCACTAACAAAATGTTGATTCTTAAGGGGTTTTACTGCAACAGTGCTTTCCACAACAATGTGTCTTTGCATTTCCAGCTTGAAACTAATGCAATATGCATGTGGAGCGAAACCTCAGTGAAGCCATTACAGCTCTACTAGTAAATTAAGAAAAAAAAATCCATCATTCTCTAGTGAAAAATCCATCATCTATCTGCCTGCATCTTTCTCCTCCCACCTCTACTCATCATCATACTGTTATTAATTTTGAGAACAAAGGACATAAAAAGCTAATTATGTGAGATTCCCAGACACCCTTCCAGAGGTTAAAATATCAGCCACATTTCTCATCACCCAGCTATGTGTAATAAATAGCTTCCTTGTAAATGCAGATTTCCCAATAGATGCCCCACTTCAGGTTTCCCTCTAGCCTGGGAACCAGACTCTGTCCTTCATTTAAATCTTGCCAGGCTGTGTTGAAGAACCCATATGTAACCTTGCTGAGCGTCTTTCTTTCTCCCACCTTTCTGAGAGGACAGACCCTTGAATAAAAGCAACTTGATGTGACGGAGCTTGAATCCTCGAGAAGGCTCAGGAAGCTGTCGGGTCTGTGTCTGTTGACCTCCTGCTTGAAAACATAATTGAATGTAGTTTCAGGCTTCGTTCTGTTGTGAGCTGAGTTGTGTGCCCAGCCTCCAAATGCATATGTTCAAGTCCTGACCCCAGTACCTCAGAGTGTGACCTTATTTGGACATCGGATCTTTGCAGAAAAAAATCAAGTTAAAATGGAGTCATTAGGGCAGGTCCTAATCCAGTATGACTGGTATTCTTATTAAAAGGGGGAATTTGGGGGACATTCACACACAGGGAGAATGCCATGTGAACATAAACTGGTCATGTACAAGTCAAGGAGAGAGGGTTAGAACAGAGCATTTCCTACACAGCCCTCAGAAGGAACCAACCCTGCTTATACCTTGACCTTGGACTCCTAGCTGCCAGAACTGGGAGACAATACATTTCTCTTTTCGAAGCCACTCAGTTGGTGGTACTTTGTTGCAGTGGCCCTAGAAAACTAAAACAGGTCCCTTGGGCAGCAGACTCTGAGGAAGGGATTACCATGAAGGAAGTTTGTAAGGGAGAGCTTTGGGGATGAATTCTTGTGGAAGAGAAAGAAGCAGAGTGGAAAGAGGGAGACATCAAACTGTGATGTAGTCCTGGGGAAGGCCTCAGCTGACTCCATGGGAAGTTCTGGATCTGGGATGGCCCTTCATAGTTGGGACATGGGTCTGGGCCTTTGTACACTTCTGTTGATCTATCACTGGGTGTGTGCTTTCTCTGGAAGGAGGTATGACCTAAGCTAAGGCACTTTTCTTCAGCCAAGGTAGTCTGTGAAGAGGGCTGACAGTGGGGATGGTCTTTTGGGAGCAGGCCCAGCTGTCAGAGGCATGAGTCCTTCATTCCTCAGGAAGGACCTGGGTGGCACATCACAGCATCCACCACGCACGCCTATTATAATAGGTTCGTTGACTGAAGGGTGGCTTGTCAAATTTCATTATTTTCAAAATGGAGTTTACCTTTGTGAGCTGTGGTGCTTTGTTCCGTTCTCCTTTGCTCATCTACCTTAGAGATGAAGCAGGCTGCGGCTCCCTGCCCGAGAGCCTCTTCTGGGAGAGAGGAGAGCTCAACATCTGGACAGAAGGACAGAAACAGCTCTGGATGCTTCAGACAAATAGGAATGGATAGAGAAAAAAGCTTACAAAGGTGCTGAAGGGAACACAAAAGGAGGGACATATTCCCCAGAGATCAGGATACTGGTTTTAGGGGAGTTGGAATCTCAAAGCTTACACTCTCTGCTGAGCTGACGCCATCGGATCTTGCTGCTATTGAGTTTTGCTGTTTCCTCCAAACAGGAACTCAGGACTCCACATTTTGATGCTGGTGAGACAAGGGCTGATACTGCCAAAGCTCAGATTCACCTGGAAGCTTCTGGACCCCATCCCTGCTCGTTCCATTACTACTGCTGTTAGTGGCACCACCAGTAGCAGACAAAAAAAAAAGCCTCTTCCCCCATCTATCTTCTAGATTCCCTTGTAGCAAGGGGACTGGCTCCCAGTCCCTTGCCATTGAGAGGAAAGCATGGAAGAAGAGGCAGGAGTCTGGAACAGCAGACCGTAGTCCAGACAATAGTCCTCTGAGGGGCTAGTCGGAGAGACATTGGTCAATGGATGGTCCTGAGAGGGAAAACCAATGACTGGAGCATCACAGAAAAATGGCCAGGTAACCTCTCCCCAGGAGCAGTGTACAACTCTGGAATTTGAACTGATCATCCGTTGCTCTATACTTACAGCTCCACATCTCTCTTCTCCCTCTGAGGAGAACAGAACTTTCCCAAGCCATCTCATGTCAAGGCCAGCTTGGTAAAAAGGAACTTTGTTTCTAGAGGAGATGTTAATTATGATCTTGTAGAAACCAAATCTACTAGCTCTCAGTCAATATTCTCTTGACCACACCGTGTCACTGGGGCAGCCCTGCCTTCCTTTTCCTTTTTTTCTGGTTCCTGACAAGAATTCTGGGTCACCAAGAAGCACAATGGGACATTGACCACCAAAGGGCCAACTGGATCAACTAAACTACCCAAGCACTTAAATACCTGGGCAAGCTGATGTCTCAGTTGAATTTCTGGTTATTTGATTGAATTCACCAAATAAATGTTCTTTGGACATATTTATTTCTCTGGGACATTAATAAAATAATGTCTACCTTATCATGAATAAAACTTCTTGTGTTTATTATCTATTAACTTTTTCAAAATGATTTGGCACTATTTTTATCCTTCTTTCAGCAGCCTTATGATATATCCTAAATTGTCCTTCTTCATTCATCCATTTGTGCCTTTAGGAAATTGAGGAAATGGGTCCAACTATGGAAAGGAGTTTGTGTTATGTGAAGAAGAAGAAAAAGGAGAAGGAGAAGAAGAGGAAGAAGAAGAAGAAGAGGAAGAAGAAGAAGAGGAAGAGGAAGAAGAAGAAGGAGAAGGAGAAGAAGAATAATTATCTTTATTAAGGAATTTATCTTCACAAAGTAGGGGTCCACTTTTGCAGATAAAGTAACTAAACTTCAGAAAGAAAACTAGTCAGTGATACCAAGACTTCAGATTAGTAAAACCAAGCCACTCCAAATAAACAACTCCTTTCTTATTGAAAACTCAGATGACACATTCAGTAGCATTCAACTCTGAAGAGCCTCCTTAATGTTTCTTATTATCTCAAATATCATCTGACTATAGATTGATATGTGTTTGGTATAAGGTTGCTGTGATGCAATTTCATTTGTCCTCATGGAAGGTGACTGAGCAGGCTTGGTGTTTTCCACATTGCTTAGCTTTGTAGATACAAAATAAGCAATATATTGTATTCCTTCTGCCTAAGCATGTGGTGGGTATAATTTTTTCCACAGACAGCTGAATTCAACAGCCTGTGCGTGGTGGTTCAACATGAGTACAAAATGGTAGGCGAGAAAAGATCCCTGGGACTTCACTAGGCACTGCTACCAGAGCCAGAGAGTCAGATTACATGGCAAATTCAAAGGTTCTGCCAACTCTTACAGACCAGATTCTTCTCACCTGGGAATTTAACCCACCAGCCAGACCCCATGTCGCTCCTGAATTTGAGAGACTTGGTGAGAATTTTATCAAACCAACACTGTAGTTAGTGACCAATAACTGCCACCAAGCATATTGTTTTAGCCACCTAGCAATTGCTTTGAATCATGGAATCTTTCAAATATCTCCTCAAATCATACTTCTGCTTTCAAATAATAAGCTGAACCTATTCTTCTCTCTTGGGAGCTGTTACTACGCTCAGCAGAAGCACTGTTGTTACCATGGTTTCCTTTTGATGCAGGTGTCACAAAGGGGAGAGAGAGTGTGGTTGGAGGAGGCAACGAAGAAGAAGAAGAAAAGGGACCTACCTTGATATTCTTTGTCTGTAGGGTGCCAGCAAGATTTCCACCTGTACGGTGGGGAGGAAGGCCCACTTGGTGAACGATCACCATTGGCAATAAAGGTTTTGTTCAACTCACTTAAAAATTGTGAAGTGTGTTCTGTGCACCAGGCATTTTTTCATTTTAACTCCCAGAATTATGGACTAATTTTTCCTGATATATCTGGGATGTTTCCCTAAGATAGCAAAGAAGAGAAGGCCGTTTTGTGGTACCACAGCTGTATATGGGCTTAATTTGAAAGTATTAGTTTCATTAGTCTTTATATTCTAATTATATCTCCACATTTCGCCCTGTAACACTTTATTGCTCAAACAAGTTCGCTCAGAAAATAATTGCCACGTTCTTGCATAGTGAATATACAAAACAAAGGGCTATTGTGCCAGAGCTGGAAGGAGTGTTTTTTGATTGTTTCTCATTCCCTTCAGTGTTTTCAATAGGAGCCAGCCTTGAATGTTCAGTAAGGCTTCTGAGCAATTGGGAGCCATCAAGTAAACCGTGCCACGGTGTGGGCTTACCTGCGCAGGTTTCTGACTAGTCATCTGCTTCTGTCAGGACTTAAGGACAACATTTATTAAGGTTGTCTTAGGCTGTTGGAAAAGGTGTTGTCTAGTTCTCAGATGCTCTTTCCTCGGTAGAGGCACCTACGTGTTGCCGCCAGGTCCATGAAGTGTCAGGGCCACCAGGACATTTGACCTCCTAACAGTCCCTTTTTATCTTATAAGTCAGAGTACCTCAGCAACAATGTCATATTTTGCATTTGCAAGGTGATGGAATTTTATAGGATAGTTCGTCTTTACTGAGCCCTAGACAAGTAGGGAACCTCCATTGGTACGGCTTTGAAATGAAGAAAATATAATATGAGAAAAATAAAATACTAAATCTCTTGGAATCTCTCCATTTATGATTCAGTTTTGATATGGCACTCAAGAATGATTAATTATCCCAGCCCACATTGGTCACTTCTCAAGGCTGAAAAGAGCAATCCTAGGGAAGTATATGGCAGTAAAGTAGAAATGAGGTGGTTCACTGAAAGAGGCCACGCCACACTGGAAACACCTTCTCTCTATGAGGATCAACATAGGGCATCATCTCTCCATGCCCATCAGGTACTCTTTTGAGACCCTAGGGTACTGCTTCCAGACCAACAATCCATGATATTTCTTGAGCATCTGCAATGTGTCCAACTTTGTATTTGGTGATGTGGTGAAGACAAGAGAGAGAAAACATGGTTCTTAATCTTTAAAAACATCTACAATCTGTATGGAGAGGTAAGGTTTATACAAATGAATTAAGAAAATATCAGATAGTATATAAACCAGTGCGGAGTGTGTTTGGGTCAGTGTTTCTTCTCTTGCCATCAGAACAAAGGAAGGGCAGAGAACATAAAGGCTCAGAATAACCAGGGAAGGCTTCTTGAAGGAGGAGAGGCTTGAATTATAGAACAAAGAAAGAAGGCCTAAAAGGTCCTTTAATTTTGTGAGCTTCCAATTTCCTCAATACCACAGTGGTACTTGATTTCTCCCTTAAGCCACAGTGAACAGGGAAATGCGGAGAGTTTTTGCCTCTGTCATGACCGGCAGAGGACACAAGGCCATGTTGAGATACAGATGATGGCAGGCTCTCTCCCAGGTGGTGACTCACACCTCCACCCTGGGGTGCGAGGCTCAGATGGATGACCAAAAAGTACAGGCTATGGGCTTTCCAGGTGGCTCCTGAACAGATGAAATCAGGACTAGTGTATTTCAAGATTGAGAGATTTTCACGTGGCACAGAGGGCGTACTGATGGAGAGTCTGATCTGGCTAGAAATGAAAGCTCGTTTAAGAAAGGAATAGGAACCAAGGTTTGCTGGGAAGGGTGGTAGCCTCCTGCTAAAGGGTGTTGAGGTTTGACAAGATGCAGTGATTAGGGGAGATTAGTACCTTTTGCTGGGCAGGCTGGTACATGGGCAAAGAAGCCTTTTAGAAATACTTGAATGGAAGTGTCCTCCTGAAAGGACCAGAGGAAGGGAGGAAGCCAGAGTCAGGGAGATGGCTCACAATGCAGATTGTTGGAGCAGAAAAGAAAGGGCGATCAGCAAGATTTTGCAAGTACTAGGCTTGGTGACCAATGTACAAAGTCCACGAGGGAGACTATGAAGAAAAAGGAGGAGGTTACAGAGTAGGCCTTGGCCTTAGCGGCACCCTGCAGCTTCCCAGTGCTCTGTCTTTGAGAGTGGTTTTCCCACCTTGCACACCTGCTGGGTGACAATTCATCTGCAATTCATGATCCCAAAGTAAGTATTCTAAAAAAAAAAATCTTAAGGGGCACCTGGTGGCTCAGTCAGCTAAGCATCTGACTTTGACTCAGGTCATGATCTTGTGCTTTGTGAGTTTGAGCCCCACGTGCTAAGAGCTCAGAGCCTGGAGCCTGCTTCAGATTCTGTGTCTCCCTCTCTTTGCCCCTACCTGCTCGTATTCTGTCTCTCTCTCTCTCTCTCTCTCAAAAACAAATAAGCATTAGAAAAAGATTGAAAATAAAATTTAAAAAAAATCTTTAAAAAAGTTGTGGTAAAATACACATAACATAACATTTACCGTCTTTACTGTTTTTGAATGTACAGGTCAGTAAAGTTCATTCACACTGTTGAGTACCTGTCTCCAGAACTCTTTTCTTACTGCAAAACTGAAACTCTCTAGCCATCATTGAGCAGCACCTCTGCATTTCACTCTCCCACCAGCCCCCGGACACCACCTTTCTACCTTCTGTCTCTATGAATTTGACTATTTTCATACAGTATTTGTTTTGATGACTGGCTTATTTCACTTAATATAATGTCCTCTAGATTCATCCATGTTGCAGCATTTATCAGAATTCCCTTTTAGGCTGAATATAATATTCTACTGTATGTATATGCCATATTTTGTTTATCCATTCATCCATTGATGGACACTTGAGTTACTTCCACCTTTTGGCTTTTGTGAATAATGCTGCTATTAACATGGTGTACAAATACCTCTTCAAGACACTTCTTTCAAATCTTTTGGATATGTACTCAAAAGTAGAATTGCTGGATCATGTGTAATCTTATTTGCAATATTTGAGGAAACTCCATACTGTTTTCGATAGCAGCTGTACCATTAAATTCCCAACAGTGCACAAGAATTCCAATTTCTCCATATCGTTGACAATACTTATTTTCTGTTTGTTTGTTTTAGCCATCCCACTGGGTATGAGGTGGCCCATAGCTGTATATTGAGGATGTGCAGTTTCTCTCACTAGCTATAATCCACTTTCTTTGCCATTTAAGAAAGTTTAGTGGAATACAGAGCTTCTGAGTGACTTTGAAAAGCTATGAATATTGAGTCAGTTCTAATTTGTCTTTTGTAAGGGAACTCATTCCCACACTTCGGTATTCTCTTATGAGTAACAACTTATTTATGATATTCGTCATCAGTTATTGAGACAGAGCAGTCGCTCATGACCTCACAATTGAGAACCACTCCTCACTGAATTGAATTCTTACACACCCAATGAAAACAGCACATTCTCTCCTAGATGGATGGTACAAAAAGCAAAAGGGGAAGAGGAAAAGCAAAAGAACAACAGGAAGCCAATCATGTAACAAGATCTTATTTCCTCCCAAGTGGTTTAATCAGAGACCTTATCAGGAACGACATCCTTCTTCATGTACCGAAACTCGGAAGAAGGTTTGGAACCCACATCACAGCACCTATTACTCCTCTTGCGCCAGTATTTAGTAATTATGTTTTTTGAGAGTGATTCCTACCTGTCCAATTTGGCCATGCAGTAGCATCCAGAGAGGAAAAATTATAACAATAAAAAAGTTTTTAAAATTTTTCTGAGGTTTTATTTATTCAGACAGGCTTTGTTTGATTTAATGGAAATTTATGGGTTTTTTTTTCTTTTCAGCAAGGAATTTACAACTGAAGAGTGCTATAGCCCACTTAAATAGTATTCCAAATACACAGTGGCTTTTCTGGCCCTGCAAAGACTATGAAAAGTGGAAGATGCCAAATGCTAGACATAGCAAAAAGAAACAACATGGAATAGAAAAAAAAACCACAGGCCTTTGGCCAGAGCACCTGGTGACAACTTTCTCCCAGCAATTTCTCCTCAAGCCAAGGGGAAGAAGACAGCGTATACAGATAGGATGATTTCAGGCCAAGAAGAATTCTCCAGTGGATTCTGTGTCTGAATGATTTCCAGTAGTGCCCTACCTGACTGCTTTATCTATAGTCGACGACCTCTTAGTAATAAAAGTGGAGTAGTTTCTATTTTTGTTGTTGTCTTCAATTGTAGTTTGAGTTTTTAAGAAAGACTTGAGGATCCTAGAAACCCAAGGCTGAGCATTTTAAGGCAGGCGATAGTGCTGTGAGGTTATGACACCCCTGGGAAACTCTTCCTCTACTTACCCAATGCTTAGAACCAACTAAAGAGCCTAGGGAAGTCAGAGACTCTGTGCTCAGCCTGTCCCATTCTCCTGGGTGTGGAGCACTGCTAACCACCCAACTATGCAGACGGGTTTCTTTCTAAAGGCCGCCTCACTGGCCCTCCCACACTCAGCACTTGTTCAGATTATTTTCTAAGCCTGCTTGACATTTCTCTCTACCCATTTTTTTCCCCTTTATTAAAAGTGTAATTTTGCTTTTAGGAAACCATTCCTGAGAATAACAGTGAACATACACTCAACTACTGTTGAACTACTATCCTGAAGAAGTGGTATAGGGTAGTGGTTAAGAAGGTGGGCTCTGGGTCAGATCACCTGTACTCAAATCCTGGGTCTCTTTGTCACAAGCTGTGTGACCTTAGGCAGGTCATGTAAACCCTCTGGGCCACAGGTGTCATATCTATAAAACAAGAAGAGTGATACTGTGCCCTGCTCCTTACCCCCTACCCCCAGGGTTGATGAGAGCGCTAAATCATGAGAAGCATTCAGAAGGGCGTGTGCATGTATATGTGCCATGTAGTCATTAGTTATTATTGCCCTCCTGGGCCCTCAGGCCCATTTCCTCCTGTCCAGTTTGTACAGGGGAAAGTACAAAATCCAACTCTATGATCTCTTCTTAATTCACACTTTTAATCTCTTCATATTCCATTGAGGTGAAGTCTGAAGGTTTATGTGCCCTTAAAGCTCTCAAAATATTGACCTACCTATGAAATGGCCTCTCCTCTACCTACTCCTGAGTTATTCTCCTCTTTCTTTATTTCCCACTTTTCTTTTCCTCTCCCTTCTTTTTTTGATGTATCCTCACACCAGAAGATATTACAACCTTCCCCACCTGTCTACGCTCCCAGGGTTCTGGAGGAAACAGAAGTTTAACTCTAGTATGTATGCTTTCCTTTAGTTGAAACTAGAGAAATTAATTTAGCTTTATATTTGTTAAATCTGCTGTACTTTTTTTGTTTGGTCTCTGGAAAAGGAGAGGAAAAAGTTGTTGCTTTGCAATTAGGGCAGCACACAGAGACATACACATCACACACATTCATGTACTTGTTTAATCCTTGTATAGAGTTGATCCATTCTGAGAGCCAAAGGCAACCATGGTAGCCCAAGAAGTTATGGCAAGAGAAGGAGACTGATGGCTCTTCCTGAGGGGGCTTTAGGGAATAGCGCTACCTCTGACATAACCTTCCAGAACCTCCAGAACCTTCTCTGCTTCTCTGTGCACTGCCTCTCTCTCCCCGGCCTCAGGGCTCATTCAGGCTCTGACCTGCCTCCTAGCACCTCCCAGGATTTCTCTGAGGTCCTACCACTCTATGTGTCCCACATGAATATCAGTATCAGTCCCGAGAGAAGCCCTACTTGCTGGGACTACCTCAGTCACTGCCCCCAGGCCTGATGCCTGGCAACCGTCCTAGAAATATACCCAGATGGCCAGATAATGCTTGGTGACAACAGCCTGCAGTGCTGTAACAGCACGTCACCACATGGAGGCCATTGCTTCTAAACTCTGGTGCCCATTCCACATGGGGACCTCAATCAAGCAGAAGACCTGTTCTTTTGAGCCGGGGGCAGCTTAGACATGGTCCCAGAGAACAAGAGTGGGACACTCACCTCCCCAGCTCACTGCTAAGGAAGGAAAGAGCGACTAGGATGGTTCTCTGGGGATTCCCGGGCTGGGTCAGTGCAGAAGCATTCCAATGAGTCACCTTTCTGGTTGCAGACCAGAAGCCCTGCCTGGGAAATGAGCCCTTCAGTAGCAATATGCCAATTGCTGCTTCCTGTCAAGGGGTGGCTGTGTTGCCAGCACAGGTGGGACACAAAACTCATGCACATTTACACGGTCTTGTTTAAAACAGGGCATGCCGTGGTTTGTTGTTGATTTACAATAAATTGAACTCTGCCCTCATTTTTAAGAACCAAAGACATTAGATTCTCTATTTGTACCCTCAGAATGCAAGGTGGCACCTGAAATACTGAATACATAGGACATATCTCTTTGAAGCTTTAGTTCTAAATACATAAGTAGTAAAAGATACTAGCCTTGGACTAACCATCCAGGTGATGTGCTGACTCTATCTGTCTTTAGGAGATTATGGTGGAAACGTTTAAGAAGGGTTCCTTGTGATCTGGTGACTGTTGAGACCTTGACTGTCTCTATAGCCATTCTTGGAGAAGCGGTGATTTCTTGTGGACCCCATGCCCAGCAAGTTGGGAGACAGGGATTTGGAGAAAATGCTGATGAGATTCTATTCTGGAGAAATTTCGGATACATGATTATGTAATCATTGTTATATTCCCACCATGCTGGTGAGTGTTGCTTTAATGTAATAGAAGAAATACAGATGGCACAGAAATGGTGATGAGGTCAGCTTGCTTATAAGCTGAGAACCAGTATTGTTCAATATGGTTCTCTCCAGATTTTAATTTCCTACACTAAGCAGAGCATGTAAATTCACATATAAATTATATTCCACAAATGTGTGTTAATTTATGATTATATTGTGTCTGTGTGCAACCATACCATATTGAGAACTTTCTAATGTGTGGTAAAATTGATTCCTTTGATCTTTATCTCTTCGTCAAGAGTCCAAGCAGGAAGGTTTGCACTGGGTACCAGGGAGCTGGTAACACTGGGTGGTTCACATACCGCTTGAATGTCTCTTATGTTATTAAGCTCTAGATACTTCTTTTGGCCACGCAGATCAGCCAGTTACACATTGAGGTTCAGTGGTCAATTCTCGCCTGCAGAGCAAGAAAAGAGTGCCCCTGTCCATTGGCTCTCCATCGACTGGGAGGAGAGGCAGGCTCTTCATTGACAAGTTGGGCAAATGCTGACATGTTCTTATTTTTCACACAGGGGAACACTGCAGACAGGTTTATGTTGCTACAGACGATATGCACAGTGGCAGCTTCTTCCCCGTTCTTATGCACTGGGCCAAACTACAGTCCTGGGAAAGTGGCTCTCAGATAGAGAAAGGACACATATCGAGCTTCCAATTTTTCAGTCATTTGCAAGTGCATGACTCTGAGCAAGAAACGTAATTTCTCAGAGTATCAATTTGTCTAATGGGGAGATATAATATCTACTTTACGAGATGATGCTTACCTTTAAATGCGATCATGTGTGTGTTATGAACTAAGCACAGGTCCTGGCACATAAGCAGGTGAACGAGAAGCTCTAACGAGAAGCTCTAAGACCTCCATTGTGGATAGCTGAAAAAGTGATAACATTGTTTTCTCTCCCCCAAAACAAGCATACAATAAAACTCCCCAAAACTCAGAAATCCATCTAAAGCAGAAGGTTGAATTCCAGCGTGTTCTGAAGACAGGAGAGGGCATCATCTACACGGACACCATGGGACTGGTCACCCCTCTTGCGTTATACCAGTCAGACACAAGGATAAGGCTGTAGTACAATCTCACTCTAAAGCTTTTACTCAAAAAGAATATGGCCATCCTCAAGTTGGTAAATAGGTTCAAGGGAACTTAACTTACCCTATGAAGTTTGGATAATACCAGTTTATATTTTAAAGAAGATATGCTGCTGCCCCTGTATCATCAATAATAAGGCCATTACCACTTGAAAGTGACTTTCTCCTGAGCTCTGGCAGAGCCATAGGCCAACAGCATGATTCATCTTCTGTTTAGTAACCTCGGCAACTCCCTCGGTTGTGCTTTATTGCCTTGGTGGAAGGAAGAGGCAGAGAAGAAGGGGACGGAGGGGTGGGTAATGGGACACTGAGATCACTGCTCTATTTTGGAAAATTATTATCCTTCATTTCCATGAGAATACCCCCATTTCTGCACAATAGTTTATACTCAATTAATTCCTGGAGACATCACCAGAGATTGATGTGTGCATACTGAATAAGCTTGGGATTCTTTTAATGTTGTTATTTGTTTAGATCATATTTTTGCAGACAACAGTACTATATTAAGTATTCATTAGGGGCATAGAATAGCTATCCTGAAACTATCATTCTTTATTTGATTTGGTTCCTTTGTTCTTATCACAAATGCCATTGACAACGGGGACCAAGAGCTGAGGATCCTACTTGAAGGTATTTTTCTGTGTAAGGTATTGAGATGTTTGCTCATTTTTAAATTTCAACATTTTTAGATAAAAAACAAGGATGAGAAATGATCATCGGAGAGCCTGAGACCTTTGAGATCTCCTGATGTGGATACACCATGGCTATATAAACCATGGCAATGAACATCCAAGTTCCCAGGCCCTGATTGGTTCAGCTGGCATCTGGCCATGTCAATCTTTAGTTGGTTTCACTGTCTAGTAATGTAGGAGTTTATATGTTTTATAAATGCTTATAGGATAGTTGGTGATTGCTGATATGGAATCCATACTGTATGTGCCAAAGAAGCAGACCAGGCCCGTAGTTGTGAGTTTCGTGTTCTCCCTGGAGAGTCAGAGGTACTGAGTGTGTCTGAATGAGTCAATTCATGCCACTTGGGCACAGGTCCCTCCGCTTTGTGTTGGCTGTTGGAAGGACTGAATTGACAGACACCGGAAGTTTTCACAAAGATCAATAACCTCCTCTCTAGCCGTCCCTTGGTAACAGGTTTTTTTCTCCTTCATTTCCTGGTCAGTTGGTAAAGTTAAGTTTTTGATAAAGTTCTTGAAGGACTCATCATTGCCTTAGAAGCTCCAGTCAGTGCCTTCTTCCATGTGACCCTATGCTTTGCGGGGATACTTTTCTTCCTTATCTGGAGGAGTTAAGAGCAAGCAGATTTTCCCTCTGAGATTCTCTCACTGTCATTCTGGGTTCTATTAAGGTCTTGGGTTAGATTTCAGAGGAATTGTTTCATGCTTTGAGCAATTAGTACCTTTTTAAAATTCAGACATCTTTCAGACCCTGTCCCGCAGATCCCTCTGAAATGCTTTTGTCAGGATGGTTTATCTGTCCTGGATCATGTTTTGCCAGCTGCTCCAGCCAGCAGCATAGAGGAAACACTTAGACATATGGTTCAGATGCTTGCATTTTTATCTGAGTAAAATCTATGTGCAAAGACCTCAGAATGTAAAAAGTCAATCAGAGCATATGATGTCAGAATGTTTACTGTTTCTCTCGTGGGGACATTTTCTTGGCATCCCAGTCTGATCTAGGTGTGTCTAATTGTTCCAAAGGCACAGCTGTGTGAGTTTGATTTGCCTGCAGGGAAAAAAAAAAGTCATACCTTCCAATGTCATGGGACAATCTTTAACTTCCCTCTCAGTTCTCACCTTTGAATTTCTATGAAGACTCCAGACTTTAAACTTTTTCTGGCGGCTAAGTATAAAGCATCATTTCCCAGTCAGCCCCAGAGACTGACTTTCAGTGTCTTTGAACTTGCTCTGAAGAACGAGGACCATTCAGATTGGCCTCATCACTTGGACTTTTAAGCATGTTCATAGCCCAGAGCTAAAAGGGAGAAAAAAAGAAAGGGAAGAAAGGAAATTGCTGCTGATTTTTCTCTTTGTGGATGCTTGTGTGACCCTTTCCTGTAGGCTTTTGTGGGGGTGTTGCAGCAAAAGATAGCTTTGCCTCAGACAGCAATTCTGTTGAAACACAACAGGCTCATTTTCCTGGAGCTGAAATAAGCATTTCAACATTGATGTTTAAGGCTCCTCTGAGCCTGATCCCAGGGAAGCAGGAAGCTACTATTTTTAGTTGGGAAAAATACCAACAGGAGATGAAGAGAATTGGGTCATGACCAAGACTTTACTGCTTCTTCAGGTTACTCAAGGTTAATAATGTCAAAGATGCTCGCTAAGCAATGGGCATAGCCCTCTGGGCAATATTCTGACGTGATTAGGTACTCAAGTAATGTAACAGAGCTGGCAAAATCCAGCGAGGGTAGATATTTCTATGAAGAACATTCCTCTTGAGAACTATCTGCTTGGAGTAGCAGGCTGCTCTGCACCCTGTTACCTCCTCATCTCCTGCAGAAAGTGTTCAAGGTGCATGAGCCTGGGAGGTTCTGCTCCAAGCCTTGGAACGCCTATGGTTGCCAACTTTTTCCACAGCTGCCCAGCCCAGTCATCCTGCTTCTAGAGAAGGCCTCCCTTCTTGCTTTGGAGATTGCCACCCAAACACTGCTCTGACAGTGACTCAGCCACCAAACTTCCCTCACTGGCCCATTTGAACTGCTGTTAAAGTACTTACAAAGTAAATAACCCATTCTCAATTATCAACATGCAGAAGAAAACAGAGCCATAATGCAGACCCACCCAACTAATTGCCAAAAGTTTTGTTTTTGAACTGCTATATTTTCTACTGGCAGGGTGTGATCTTTCTTAACATCAGCATAAAACCCCCCCCCCCAACCTTTTCTCATAGTTTTCATGAGCCATTATTATCATTTTTGCAGCTATCAGTAATCAAAGAAGGCCCTTATAAAGGTTCATCTCAGGGGCACTGTGTCAGTTACAAGTAATGAAACTTCAAAAAGGCTTCAGCAGAAAAAGGAATTTATCAATGAGATGTAGTCAGGGTTCAGGAATGGGAGGCTTTGGGGCTCAGTGGATGTAATCACGGCCACTATTGTCATCACATTTTGACTTGATCTTTCATTTTGTTAGCTTAAAACTCTCAATTCCATGTGACAGCATGGAGTTAGGTTCACATTTGTCAAGCAAGAAGAATGACAAGACCTCTGTTAAACACCTCAGCAAAAATCTTAAGATGTCTCACTGACCCATTGGATCACGTGCCCTTCCTAAGCCAATAACTATTGAGAAATGCAATAGTCTGTTTGGATGGCCCAAATCATACATCACAATGAGCCTGGGGTAGAATCATCTCCCCCAGAAGTCCATGGACTGAAAGGAGGAGATGAATAGGTTTCCACTTGATCTTAACCAAAAGGCTGAGAAGCAAAGACGAATAGGATTCCAAATGGAAATAAGGACTGTGTCCACAAGAAGGGGAAGTGGAAACTGAGGGTGGTGAAGAACACACGCACGTCCACCACAGGCATAGGTACCTCTAAGTAACTATGTGTAAATGGTGATGACTTCGTGGTCATCATCACTGAAAGTCTGGGTGAGAGGAAAAGAAGGGGCAGATAGGTGCAAAGATGAATAAAGCAGAATCTTTGACAGTGAGGAACTCAGCATTTTAAATTTTGTTTGGGGCAGAGATAGCTAAGTCATGGTTCAGGTGTTCATGCATCTGCCTCTTGTGTCCAGGGCAGACATCACTAAGGAGCCCTTCCTGTTGAGCTTGGATGTGGTTTTAGAATTCTTCACTCATTGCACTCCAGGCAGCCACTACAAATGAACGGACACTAGTGCTTGAGAAGATACTTACTTTGCAACCTTAGATTGATATTTAGTGAGTTGGACCAAATGAACATTTACTTCAGTGTGGTTGGGTAAAGTAGTCTGGGTGTGAGTTGGAGGTAGAAGACAGCTGATCAGCAATTTGTCACCAGCCACTAGTTGTCTGGAAAACCCTGAAGCTGTGTGAGGAAAATAACAAGCTGATTGTATTTCAAGGTCTTCAGGTATCTAGCTTCCTTCAAATAGGTCAATGAGTATATCACACTCATTTCTTTTCAGAGCATTTTAAATAATACTAGGTGAAAATAACAGTGGATAACTAAACTAATTTTATTTTTTTACAATTTTGTTGAGTTAGATCTTTGAGTGGTGGGCGGGTGGAGGGAGGGAATTCTTCCTTCACATAACTATAGCAGAATTAATCTAGCTCTCTACTCTCAATATTTAGAAATTAGTTGAATGGGAGAGTAAAAGGCCAAATCTGCCATATGGTGATGCGTGAAGCCAGGAAGAAGGATACACAATACAAAATCATGACTGGAGACACAAACATTTTGGAGGCACATGCTTTCTTAGGGCTCTGAGGACAACCATGAAAGCATATAAATTGAGAGAATATGAAGCAATACTTTAAACGTGTCTAAATGTTAGAGGTAAGCAAGCACATTGTAATTCATCTAGGCAACAAATTAAATCAACAAACATTTCTTGAGCTTTTGCCAGGTACAAGTTATTCTTAAATGGTTTGTGAGATATAAAGAGGGTAAGTTCATCCCTTTCCAAAGAAGAGGTAGACAAAATGGAAGACAAGATTTACAAAATGAAAACTTAAATCACAATAAAGCATTTAACAGTAAGAAAACCAATAACTGAAGAGGTGTCAGTAGACAGTGGGTGGTTAATTACCAAGTGAATTATATGAATAATTACAGGAAATTTTTAGGAAGGAGTGATTAGTTCAAGCTAGAGTATGAAGAACGTCCTTAAGGAAGGGCGGAACAGACCTTAGTCTTGGGAGACAAAGTCAGGTTAGGAAGACAGTTTTGGTGCAGAAATCAACCTATGAAAAAGCAAGATGAATAGAAGGAACAAACTATATTTGGAAGAGAATGTGCATATACATGTCTCTGGGATTGATGTGTTGTGTAGACGAGTGGAATGGAAGAGAGGTTGTAAAAATATATTGGGACCAATTGCGGAGCCCAGGCTGGTTTTAGGTGTAATCCAGTAGGTAATGAGGAGTCATGGAAGGTTCCTGAGTGACAGAGTGGTAGGGTCAAACTGTTTGGGGGAAGAATAATTTGACACAGAGTTGGGGGATGAAATGGAGGTTAACAGATATTGGCTGAGGAAACTATTAGGTAACTTTTTCAGTGATACTAGGAAAGTAAAAGGGTCCAAGTTGGTTGTGTTGGTGGTAGAACTATAATCAATATTGTGAAATAAGAGCAAGATGTGGTCCGTAATTAGACACTTTCTGTAGAGGAGGGAGGACACATAAAATTGAAATTTCAGTCTCAAGAGATTGGAATAATGGGGGAATCTGAAAAGGAGACCATTCTGGGCTCAGATAAGAAAAACAGGCCTAGATATTGAGGCTTAGGTGAAGGCACAGTGTCCAAGTACAATGTCCAACATGTCACCGTGTTGATGGCTAGTAAGGTTTTGGTTGGAGGTTCAGGATTCATCTGCATGGAGGAGATGTGTGAAATAATACTTATCATCCAGTTTTAACAATTATCAATACCTGGTCAATCTTGTTTTATCTGCTCTCCACCACTTATCTTCTTGGATGGGGGAGTATTCTGGCTGCCTTTTCCTATGCCTCACTGAAGGTCAACCCTTTTCTTTCTAGCATAGGGCATGTTGTTTCACATGAATTTGGGATGAAAGTGATAAAGCTGAGATTTGAGGAAGAAAAAGATAATTGTTTCTCTTTGGAATTTTTAGACTACTTCTTTATAACTACAACAAAATAAATCGGTTGATATTTCCTATTCTTGGGCCTTCTCCAGCTTCAATTCAGGATATCCCCGAGCTTCAGACGCTGTATGCATATGGTAGGAGCTGCAACTTGGGAATTCCTGTGCTGAGCGCAGACAGCCGTTCTGCATCTCCATCCTCTCTGGCACAGACGTGTGACAGTCATCCTCATGCTGACGGTCACTCAAATCTGGACTGAAGTGTGGAAAATGGGTAGGAGAGAATAGCTGTGGTCTCTGTGAGAAGCAGGGTTTAGAATTAACTGACGTCTGCTCGTCTTGCCTTTGGAGGTATCCAAAGCCATAAAGAGAGAGATCTACTCACAAGAGCTCACCTTCAGGCACCCATGACAGCGGTTGCTGTAAGGTTTTTGGCAGAACGGCAGGGGCCTGGTCCTGTGTCACAAGTAAGTTTTAATTTGCACTTCATGCCAGGCTTTATGCTCCAGAAATATGAAAAAAGAATAGGTTTATGAATTGGTCATCTTCATTTTCAATATCTCTTTTCTTTTACCTTTTATTGCAGCATAACAAACATGCAGAAAAGTGTACATGAATTTCCAAACTGAACACACCTGTGTCACTAGCCCCCAGCTCAGGGGGGAGAGCGTTACCTGTGTCCCTGTGCTCCTGTCCAGTCACTACTGACTCAGGGGTAGCTACTGTCCTGCTCCTTGCAGTGTGCGTTACCGCCAATGCCTTTTACAACAAAATGGCAGTGGAAAGAATTCTTAAGTTGTTTCTTTTCCTGTCCTTCCCCTCCCCACATCCTCCTCTAAAATATAAGCCAACAGCCCAAGAAGTGTGGGAAGTGGCCAGGTAGCAACCATTGGTGAAGGGCATCACTATGGTCTCTTCCTGAAGACACTGTGGAGTTTCACCCTAGTGGCTGCCTTTCCATCCTTGACTGCCTCCCAGGAAACTCTTTGGACAAGACTGCCTTAACCTGATGGTAAAGAATGGATTATTGATGCTTTGCAGCACTCCAATAGAACATGCTGGAATCGAATCCTCCATGCCTGATGGGAGAGATGGAGACTTGCTGGGCTGAGCTGACGTGTGTTGACCACCTTCACTGAGGACTTTTGCTTCCGCGCTGCCCAAAGTCCTCCATCAGTGGATGTACAGCCAGCTTCTGTGCGGCCCAGTTTTCTACCCGCATAGAAAGAGATACAGGCAGGGAAGGCACCTGGGGTTTAGTCATCTGTGTCTCACCAGTCTAGGGTTCAGAGAGAAGAGCAGGAAAGAGCAGAGGTGAAGAGCGAGGGTATTAGACTGTCACTGGCTTCTGTCTTATCTTCACATTGTGTATAATATTGGGATATAATAACATCCACCTCAGAAGGCTGTGATGGGACTCAAACATGGCAATGGATCTGAAGCACTGGGGAGAGCCTCTGGCACATGGTGAGTGCTCGATAAACACGAGCCCTCACTATGCTGTAAGAACCATTTTTCCAATAAAAGCATAAGGGTATTTTAGGTTGTCAGAATACAACACTTGACAGGTTTTTGAATACATGAAATAACTGACCAGGATTTAATTAGAGTGTTTTGATCTATGCACACCTCTTGCTTATGTTTCCAAAGTCAAATTGCCATTTTATGGCATCGATAGCTCAGAGACCCCACCCTGCATGGAGCCGTGGGATGACGGTGGACGCGGTCCTGCTGCAGATCTGCATGTCAGCAGTGGGAGACATCGGAAGACGAAAAACAGTTTGGGCAGAAGTTCTGAAGAAGAAAACCTTCCTTTTAAAGTTTGCAGTAAGGTAAGGGGAAACTGGATTGATTTTCCCATAAGCCCATTTTATATTAAAATGAAGCCTCTTGGGGCACCTGGGTGACTCAGTCACTTAAGCATCTGACTCTTGGTTTCAGCTCAGCTCATGATCTCATGGTTTGTGAGATCCAGCCCTGCATCAGGCTCTGTGCTGACAGCATGGAGCCTGCTTGGGAATCTCTCTCTCTCTCTCTCTCTCTCTCTCTCTCTCTCATACGCCCCCTCTCCCCCCACCCTCAAAAATAAATAAATAAACTTCAAGAAAAATAAAATGCAGCCTCTTAACCACAGACTAGTGGAAGCCACAGTGTCTTCTCGACATGGATCTAGAACGTCTATGGTTCCCTAACAGTCATTGTGGCTGTCATGTTGCTCTTCCCCCATCCCCCTCCTGACCACCGGCCTGGTGTGTCTGCTTCCTCTCTCCAGTCTTCTGGTGGCAAGCTTCGTCAGGGCTCTATTTTTCCTGGCACTCAGTGTCTCTCCTGGACATCCATGTTCTAGGATGAAAGCTCTGTGCCCACCACTTACTAGCTGTACGAATTGGGGCAGATTCTCAGAATTGTCAAGCTTTACTTTTCTCTTTAATAAAGTGGGAGTGTGGACAGCCCTGCACTCACGGGGCTGTTGTGAATAAATGAGATAATGCACGTAAATGGCCTCACATAGAGCATGGCACTCATAGGCACTCAAGAAATCTATGCTGCTGCCGCTGCTGTTAACAGCAGCGGCAGCAGCGCCATTTCTCTTACCATCATTAATTCCTGAGCAACAGTCTTATCAAAAGTCTTCCTCAGGTTCCATGGTATAGCCATCTCCTGAATTTACATCTTTAGGTCATGCGGTTGCCTAATCTATTTCGAGATGCCTGGGCCTCCAAAATGTCTACTCACCCAGCTCAGAATTTTCATATCTATTTGCATCTGAGCATCTAGATGAGAAATGAAAAACTCAACCAAATGCTCAGATATTCAATATATCGTGTACTAACCACTTAGGGTGTTCTCAATATCTGGAGGATTGACTAAAATTTTTAGTCTGAATTCTAGGCACAGATAAGTCACTTTCATATAACCGATTTGTCACAGCTTATTGATACAAAAGACATTTTGATGAATTAAAACAATTTTCAAAATTGTTTATGACCAAGAATTGGGGAAACCACCATATATTCCTGCAAAATGAGGGATCAAATGAAGATTAGGGATGAGGTGAGGATATCTCTTGCAAGTATTGCAGTGTATGTTCCATGATTTTTAAAAAGCTTTTTAAGCCATGATTTAAATTCAGTTAAAGTCACCAATTTTAACGATAAAGTTTAATGAGTTTTGCAAGATAGACACCATCATGTCGAGATATAGGAAATATTTCCATCATCTCAGAAAAGTCTCTCAGGGCCCTTTGTAGACAGTCCTATCTACTACTCCTAGACTTGTCAACCACTGGCCTCCTTCTATCACTGTAATTCTACCTTTTCTAGAATTTCATATGAATGAAATCACAGGATACATAGACTTTGTCTCTGGCTTTTTTCTTCCAGCATATTTTGAGATTCAGCTGTGTGGTTGCATGCACTGGTAGTTCATTCCTTTTTATTATTGAGTAGTATTCCATGGTACCCAGTTTGTTTTTCCATTTGCCAGGTGATGGACCTTTGGGTGGTTTCCACTTTTGGGCCATTATGAATAATGCTGTTATGTACAATTTGTTACGAGTAACAACATGGACACATTTTTATGACATGAATGAAAACCGAGGGGTGAGCAAGTTAGTTTGTATAGTAAGTGTATGTTTAACTTTTGATGAAACTGTCAATCTGTTATTCAAAGTGGCTGAACCATTTTACATTTCAACAGCAAAGTAGGAGACTATCAGCTCCCCATTCTCAACAACACTTTATATGGTTAATCTTCCTTATTTTAGCCATCCCAGTGGGTTTATAGTGGTATTACGTGACTTCAATTTTCATTTCCCAAATCGCTATGATGTTGAGCATCTTTGCACATTCCTGTGGGCCATTTATATATCTTCTTTGGTAAAGGGTCTCTTAAATCTTTTGCCCATTTATTTTTATCAGATTGTTTGTCTTATTATTATATAATAAGAGTTATTTACATATTATTAATGTCCCTTAATAGACACATGTCCTGCAACTATTTTTCCTGTTCTGTGACTTGCCTTTTCATTGTCTTAACAGTATCTTTTGAAAAGCAGAAATTTTCATTTTGATGATGTTCACTTAAAAAATAGACTGTTCTTTTCCTATTCTACCTAGGAATCTGCTTACTCCAAGGTCATATTTTCTCTCATGTTTTCTTGTGAATTTTATGTTGTTTTAACTCTTACGTTTAGACCTAAGATTACTTTGAGTTAATTATCTTTTAGGGGAAGGCCAGGGTTGAGATTCCTTTATTTGCACATGGATATTAATTTTTTATCCAACATCATTTGCTGAAGACTATCCTTGAATTACTTTGACATACTTGATAATTTGAAGAGCTGCATGTTTTCTTTTTTTTTTTTAGTTATGCTAAAGTGTCTCCTCCAAAAAAGGATGCAACAAATTTTTGTGTGCCATTTTTAAAAATTAGAATATTACCAAAAATATACCCCGGGTACAAGGATAATTGTACAATATTGTTTATAATAGCAAAAGCTGAAAACTAATATCTACCAGTAGAAAGAAGGTTAAATAAACTGTGGCTATTCATATAATATAATATTGCAGCCCATAAGAATCCTAATGTTAATCTACATATACGACCAGAGAAAGATATTCACAATATGCCTTAAGGGAACACATATGCATCACAAATAGAATGCCTTATATTCTGTTTTTCCAAAAAAAAAAAACAAAAAAAACAAAAAGAAAACCAATAAAATCATTTATGTAGGTAGAAAAATGAAGGCTATGAAATAGTACACAGTGTTTACTTTCTGGATGCTAGGATTCCAAACAATCTATTATTTTTTATGTTTCTCTTTCAGATGATATAGATTACCTTTAAGATCAGGAGAAAACATTCCTTTACAAAAAAGAATCATGGACTCCTGGTGTCAACTTTTAAGTATGCACCATGCATCTGTCTTGACATATCAATATGTGATATTCTCACCTGAAATGCTTTTTTAGGTGGAGAACCAGGTACCTGCTGAAATCTGGTTTGCTCAAGCTAGAGAGACCCACAAAAGGCTTACTGAAGAAAATGAGGCATTCATTTCCATTAAAATGCAAATTAGAATTAAGGTTACCCATATGGTGATGCATCTAATTTTCCCCCAATGCTCTTTCTAACCAAATAAGAGATAATTTCTATTTTTAAATTCCTTAATGATGTAATTGCTCACAGTTATAAGTATATGTAATACGCTCTATTTTTCTATCAATAGCACAGATAGATGCATCTGATCACTCACATGGCCATATGGTGTGATGAGACACAAATCTACTTTTAAAAGTTTTATTTTCCCAGAATATATTCTGCCTTCAGCTGCATGTACATCATCACTCAGCTTTTTGGAAGGTGTCTCTCAGAACTTTGACTAAAGTCAGAACAGAGCTAGGTTGGAATGTTCCATGAAGATAAGGATCTGTAGCACCTAGCACTATGCCCGACTCCCAAAAGACCCAGATAAACTGCCTGCTGAGAAGAGGAACTAGAGAAGAGCATGACTCTTGATTTAAGAACCAGGGTCATGTTTCTACTTCGATGATCAAAGAATGAATGTTTTAACTCCAGGGGCCCTTACTTACATCTTTTATGATGTGAAAATTACGATCCTTGGCATTATCTTTTTTACCACATGACAAACCTTTTTCCTCCTGATCTTTCAATGTGAGGAAAGTATCAGAATCTAGACTCTTCCCAGGTCTTCTCTTTAAAGTCCTGTGCACACGTTTCCTTCCTCCCCCTCCTCCCTGCTGGTCCTCAGCCCCAGGTGCTCCTCATCTCCCACTCCAGCCTTCTCCAAGAAAATAGCCAAGAAGCCTCTAAATGTGAAGCTGTATATACATATGGCACAATGGACCAAAATGTTTTATTCACATCTTATGAAAAATAATGTGTTAAAAAACATGTAGAATGACCAAAGAACCAAAGAAAGTGAATCTGGCCACTGCTAACTATAGGTAATTCAGAAAGAGCTTATAGTATTAACCAATTAACTAATTCAGTGCACAATGATTACATTCCTACCATGTATCAGGCACATGGAAAATATAGCACATTCTTGCTTATACTTAGTGCAAAGAAATTTGTTAGTGATGGGAGGTTAATTGGTATAAATACATATTGAGTTATTTGATAAGAAACTTTTATATGTAGATAGAAAAATCTCAAAGTTATTACATAGGAAAATACTTATAAAATAATATATTTATACGGTGCTTTTCAATTTTCAAATGTTGTATTCATCTGGTTGGATTCACATGGTATCTAGGATGTGAGGAACAGGTGTTAGCCCATTTTCCAGACTAGGAAACTGAGGCTCAGAAGGCCAAAGACTGTCTCTAATTAGTAAATATGTGATCTTACATTTTCTGAATCTTAGGTCCCCCTGCAATTTATTTTAAGGCTTTGTTTGGACAAGCTCATTTTCTTGTTTTAAGGGGGGTAGAACTATATCTGTTTGTCAAACTAGACAACCAAATTAATAACTAGCTTGGCAGAACCTCCTTTTCTTAGAATGGATATAGCAAGCTATAACACATAGTGTTTGAGGGCCATGGCAAAGCAGCCATGTTGTGATTACCCCTGCTCAGTGCAGTTGTGGGAGAGACAGACACTAGCATAGCACATGGGATGCACTCTTTCTTGATTTAAAAACCATATAAAATAACACAAAAATTGTGTCCAGTCTGATCCTTGCAAATGCACACTCTGCTTATGAGTAGAAAGTGAACTTAGATGCTTTGGCCCCATTTGAGAATGGCTTTTGGGAAAGTATCAGGAGTGCTGTCATGCTTTGAGCCAGAGCAGTGGTTTCTTGGAAGGACCAATCAGAGCATACTCCGTGGTGCACATCACTGAGCTAACTTCAAGGTGCTTGTGTTCCATAATAGATGTCACAATGAAGGGGAAAAAGCAGCGTGCTGGGATGGGGGTGGGGGGTGGATTATTTGGGAACTAGAAAGATCAGAGAAGATGGCCTCCGGTGGAAGTGTTGCTTACAGAGTTGAACAGTTTGGGGCGGGTGTGAGGATAGCTCTCTGGGAGCCATTAATAAAGATAAATATTGTTCCTAGAGAAATGTTAATGTCAGGACATGGTGGCTATTAATGACATCATAACTAGCCCCTGTGCCTCCTACCAGCTTTTTCTCTTTTTAAATGCTTGGTTGTTTACCTCCTCTCTGATGCTTAAATTCCAGAACATAGATTCACTTTGGCGAGTTGAACAAACAACCCAGTTTACCAGAGGGAAGTCAGGAAGAGAACCTCTTGTCATAAAGACTTGCTTGTCTTTATGACCTCACTACCAATAGTCTCCATTTGCTCATCAGTCAACATCAGTGGAAGACATATGTGCCAGGCACTGTGCTGGGCACAGTAGGGGAACAAAGTGAAGGAGAGCCAGCTCTCTGGCTCTTGATGGGCTTAAAATTGAGCAGAACACACTCATGGCATAGGCCATCATGATGAGGGGTGTCAGAGGCTGAGCCCAGTGCCAAGACTCCTCTGTAAAGAATAAGGTGGTGTGGAATTTGAGCTGGAACCTAAAGAATGGGGGAAAGTATGACAGTCTGAGGAATGAGAAGGGAGTTTTGTACTGGCAGTCGTCAAAAAGGATGGAGCCCTTTCGCAGGAGCAGTAAGTGCGCTGGTTTGACTAGAGTCAAGGTCTAAGGCAGGAAATGGCAAGACCTAAGAATGATAGTTAAGCTAGAGCCAAATTATGATGGTTTCAGGTATCAGGCTGAGGAACTTTTACCAAGCAGTAGGGGCTTAATGAAGGACTTTGGCTGAAGGCAGATGCAAACAAGACTGCTTCATGATTAATCTAACTGGTATCTTGGCTGGATTGAAATGGAGGAACGTGGTGAGAGAGACCAAGGACGTGGGAGACTATTGCAAGAGACCAGATGAAATACCATGTGAGCCTGAGCTAAGAAAGGTGACGCATAGCTCGTGAGCTATTCAGAAATTGAAATCAGTGGGCCTTGGGGGCTGATTACATGTGGAGGATGAGGGAGAAGGAAGAGTCACTAATCAGCCACAAGAAGGGAATCAGGAGGAGGAGCACATTTTAGGAAACACACAGTGGTTTCAGCTTGGGACATTGTGTTCATTTGCTAGGGCTACCATAACAAGATACCACACACTGCGTGGCTTAAACAACAGAATTTTCCCCCCCTTACAATTCTGGAAGCTAGAAGTTGGAGATCAAGATGTTGGCAGGTTTGGTTTCTCCTGAGTCCTCCCTCCTTGGCTGGTGGATGGCTGCCTTCCAACTACATCTTCGCATGGTCTTTTCTCCATACATGCGCCCCTGGTATCTCTCTGTAGGTCCAAATTTTCTCACCTTCTAAGGACACCAGTCAGATTGGATTAGGGCTCGCCCTAATGGGCTCATTTTAACTCAGTCACCTCTTTAAAGGCCCAATCTCCAAATACAGTCACATTGTGAGGCAGGGCTCCAACATGAGAATTTTGGAAGGACAAAATCAGCCCATTTTAGAACATGTGAAGTTGAAGGTGCCTTTGGATATTCCAGAGAAGCTGTCTAGTAGATGGTTTGCACTATTAATTGAAGCTCAGGGGATAGGTCAGGGCTAGGAATGTAGAAGTGAGCAACGTGAATCAAATACAGGAGTTGAGGTCAGGGGAGAAGATTAGAAGAGCTTGTTCTGGGGGTTGTGATAACAAAGATAATCATGTCTTTTATTGTATTGCATTTTCCATATATCAGCAATGGGCTAGGCCTTCTGTAGGCTTGGGACAATTCAGTCAAAGCGTGATTGTGGTTGGTATAATTCCTCCTTATTTTATGGGACACAAAGCTGAAGCTGGAAAAGTGAAGTGGTTTTCTAAGAGCTAATAGCTCATAAGTAGCAAATCCAGAATATAAAATTTCAAGTAGGTCTGCATTTAAAGATGTGTGCCAGGGCAGCTGGGTGGCTTTGTCAGTTAAGTGTCTGACTCCTGATTTCAGCTCAGGTCATCATCTCAAGATTCATGGGATCGAGGCCTGCATTGGTCTCTGTGCTCACAGTACTGTGCTTGCTTGGGATTCTCTTTCTCCCTCTCTCTCTGCCCCTCCCCCATTCACGCTCTCTCTCAAAATAAATAAATAAATTAAAAAAAAGATGTGTGCCTGATTATCTCCAGGGAGAGCAAGTAAAAGGAAAAGAGAAGAAAGTCAGGGGCAGAATAAATATTCAGAAGGAGGAGAGCAAGGCAGAGGGATAGAGAAAGGTTGGTGGGAAGACAGAAAAGCTGGTAAGAAATGGTGAGCTGGGAGCCGAAGGTGGTTGGGGGGGGGCAGAGCCAACAATGCCGAATGTGTCAAGAGGAGAAGTAAAATATGCCAGAGGTGGGGACAGGGCGGTTGCTGTTTTTTGGTTTTTGTTTTTGTTTTTAATTTATTTCTAGGAGAGAGAGAGAGAGACAGGGTGAGCAGGGGAGGGTCAGAGAGAGAGGGAGATACAGACCCTGAAATAGGCTCCAGGCTCCGAGCTGGCAGTCAGCACAGAACCCGACGCGTGGCTCGAACCCACGAACCGCGAGATCATGACCTAAGCGAAAGTCGTACGCCCAACTGACTAAGCCACCCAGGCGCCCCGGTTGCTGGTTTTCTTGAGTGTTGGAGGCAGATGACAGATGGCAGTGTGCTGAGGAGAGAATGGGAGGTGAGAAGAGGAGGTGGCGAGCCTTGTCATCATGGGAAGGAGCAGGGAGAAAGAACTCTGGTGGGAAGAGAAAGCAGAGTTATTTTTATAATGGGACAGAGAGATTGTAAAATCTTGCGGGAGGCAGGGGGAAGTATCCTGTGAAGACAGGGGAGAAGAAAGACTTTGAAGAGCAAAAGGCTTTGGAAGAAGTAGGGCTGGCAGGATGGGATCTAAGGCTGAAAATGGCTTTAGAAAGGAACAGGGGCTCTTCCTCTGGGACAAGAGGGATTAATTAAGGATGGGTGGTGACATGGAGGAGCCCCGGGGTTGGCTGGCTTGGGATAAAAGACGACTTCAAATACAATAAATAGAATGGAGGTTTCTGAAGCAAGTTACCAGCAAAAATGATGAGCTCCTAAACCACAGCTACACCAATGAAGAGAAGGTTCTCTTTTCTCATTTTAAGACTTGGGCTGCTTCTGAAATCAGGGCAAAGCTGAACCACAGAGTAGACCCAGATTGCCTCCGTTGGAGGAATTATTGGCCCAGGACCAATAAATATTTGAACGTAGACACCAAGAAACATTTCCCATCAGCTAATGTTGGTAGAATGACCTCTCTGTGCAAAGCAGAATAAATTCTTGGGAGAGTGATTTTACAAAGGTTTCCCAACCTGGCTTCATGTGTAAATTAGTCCCATTCTTAGCCTCTGATATATGCAGGAGCAAATGTAGAACCTGGATTAGGAATAGTTTCTTGCTTGTCCCTGGTCTTGTCAACATTGTCTTTATAGCTGTTTATATTTGTTAGAGCTGGCCTGAGTAATATGCTAATCATACAATAAAGGGACTGAGACTCTAGCCAATCTGGCTTGGCAACATGAGAGCCAACTAATTAGAAGGTAATTTAATGACACTGCTTTTAAATAATCCATATGATCTAACAGAGGATTCTGGGCTTTTTGAAGTGATAGGCATTGTTTGGGGGAAATGCAGGTATGAGTATTTAACAGAGTGGGAGTGAGAAGGATGTAGATCAGCTGTTCTACGATCCTTTCCCAGGCTCCCACGAGAGCAGTCACCAGTGGTTGGGGCGTTGTTTTGGTCATGTTTGGATGCTTGCTTTGTGGGCAACGAGAATGGCCAATTTCTTCTCAGGAAGTCCCCTGTTGGTGTGGGAAGAGCTTGGCTTATGTGTCCATATCTAGTATGAAGTGTTCAGATGGTGGAAAGCAGAGGAAGGTTTTACAGATGCCACAATGTCGTGTGGACGACACAGAAAACCAAAAGGGAGTGTGGCGAGCGCTGTCACCATTTTCCCCAGGGGCTGGCAATAGCTCTCTGTTATCTGCCTCCTCGAAGGCATCTGAAAGTTGGCTTCTTAAGTACTTAGAAGCAAATTAGTGCTGTGGAACTTGGCTCAAGGATTCCTGGGTCTGGTGTTCCAGCCTTAGCATAATTAACACAGGGAAACCTTCACAGTCAAAACCTGAGCTTCCAGAGAAAACTTCAGACATACTTCCCTCATCTTCAGTTGCCATCCACCTTCAGCATTAAGAAGGCACTTGTTTTATTTTTTTTTAAGTTAAAAAATTTTTTTTATTTTTTTATTTTTTTTATTTTTAATGACTTTTTTCTTTTTTCTTTTTTTTTTAATTTTTTTTAATAGTTTATTGTCAAATTAGTTTCCACATAACACTCAGTGCTCATCCCCACAAGTGTCCTCCTCCATGCCCATCCCCCCTCCCCCCCACATCCATCAGTCCTCAGTTTTTGTCAGCATTCAAGAGTCTCTCATGGTTTGCCTCTCTCCCTTTCCCCCACCATTTCTGCCCTTCTTCTCCCCCTTGTTCCTCCGTCAAGTTCCTCCTAATAAGTTAAAAAATTTTTTTAAGTTTACTTTTGAGAGAGAGACAGAGACAGTGAGTGGAGGAGGGGCAGAGAGAGAGAGGGAAAGAGAATCCTAGGCAGGCTCCGTGCTGTCAGCATGGAGCCTGATGTGGGGCTTAAACCCACAAACCGTGAGATCATGACCTGAACCAAAACCAAGAGTTGGATGCTCAACCGACTGAGCCACCCGGGCTCCCCAAGAAAGCATTTGTTTTAAAATGACAAATAATACAAGACGAATTAGAAGAACATTCAGCATGGTTTTCTCTGGAAGGCAGAGTTGGGAATGCAGGTGCCCGGGAAAACATGCCCCAACATAGGATCCTTCACGGCCAGTTATGGACTATCGAATACATAGTTTAAAAGTAAAGTTCTATTTTTTAAATGAAAGATAATAGAAGCATTGAACTAAAGGAGATATTTAAGGCTATTATTCTCTCCTCAGTGAAAAGGAAGAAGAAACACATTGCACGCTCCTGTTGCCCCCTTGTTCCAGACCAGCCCAGGCTGGGATGGAGGAGGGCCTCTGTCAGGGTTTGCAGAGTGAATAAGCAAATGAACTTCTTTCTTTCTCCCTTTCATACACACCGCTCGTGGAGTTGTCAGCAATAACTCCTTAGCAAGTGTTTTTGAAATGGTTTACATTAAAACACAGGTTCAATGTATCTGAAAGACATGGAAATGAAAATTAAAACCCTAAAGTCAACTCATGTGAGGGGTGGGGTGGGTAGGGGGTAGCCATCGGAGGCATAATTATACCAGAAACGTAGGCTAAGGAATGCTACTAAATACTAAATGTGAAACACACCTCTGAATTTCCTATCAGTCAAGGCAAAAAACCAAAAAGATGGATTCATGAGTTCTTATTTTTAAAAGGTATGCCATTTCACAAGGAGAGAAGTTTCCTGAGCACCAAGAGGAATTTGGTGTGAGGGTTATTATATGACAACCAGCGATGCATATGGCTACTTTTTACACAGATTCTTAATAAAAATGCTCACCATGCTCTTAGGTTACAGAGGTGTGAAGGGGTTGGAGGGAACTCAGCAGTATAGTATGGACTGACTTGGTGGAATAGCTGGCATTTAAGAGGTATTTCTTCCAGGCATTAACTTGGGGTGGCAAGGAGGACTCAAAGTCCCGTGATAAACAGAGAGCACAACCAAGGATGCTCACTCCATTCAACTGTGGGGATGGGCAGATGGACCAGCAGTTTGAGAAGCGTCACTGATACCTTGAAATATTACTTGTTAAAACAAACATGGGTATATTATGATGTATGGTATATAACCCCAAAAAAAGTCACAATAATATTTTGATGATGAAATCTCTAAAGAAATTCCTTTACTTAGCAGGACATGCCAGGCTATTACCCTCAGACCTTCTGACAATTATGTGTGCTCTCTGTGGACACGAGGAAGGATTTCAAAGCCAAATCTGAAAGCTCTCTCAAATGTGAGACTTTTAATAGGACCTATAAGGCCGACAATTCAAGATTAGGATCCCCGATAAGTAATTGGGAAGCAGACATTGTAGATTGAGAAATGATGCCCATGCCTTTGGCCCAGGCAGACAGGCAGGAAAAATGAGATTTTGCTGTTAAATGGATGCATCCCTCATCATTGCTTTTGAGCAGAGAGGCTTTATTCCAGCCAACGCACAAATGCTGGCAAACCTAGACATGCCGAGATTGAGAAATAGATAAGCTGTGAGTTATAGTCACTATTCTAGTTTAAAATCTATGTGATTCTGTGAAGGCTTTTGCATTTGCCCATAATACTCTTTGCTGTCATTTTAATCTTCACATTAAAAATGGGTCTTTACATTTAATTACTTTGAGCCATTGCCAGGGTTGCAGAACAGAACTAGGGTTTCAAGCGAGGCAAAGGCTCCCTCTGTTTTGGATGGGGAAGAATTCCGTTTAAACCCAGGGATGTAAGGACAGCGGATTACTGGGGTAGTCCCACATTTTTACAACTATTTGGTTCAGAATGTAACTGGTGTCCCTGCCCCAGGCATGTTGTTGGTGGGCTCCTTGGAAAATGCCCCTTGGAAAATGCCCCTTCCATGTGCAAAACTCCCAATGGTTTCCCCTCACACACTTGGAATAAAACCCACAGTCTCGTCCACGGTCCATGAGGCCCCACAGGGTCTGGCTCCTGGCTGCCTCTCTCCTCCTCCTGCCACCCACTCTTAGTTGGCTCCTCTCCAGCCACAGTGGCCAACTGCTCCTCAGAGGTGCCAAGTTCCCTCCCTCTCCGGCTCTGCTCTCTCTCTACCCGAGGCACTCTTCCCAGCTATCCACACGTCTCAGTCCCTCCCCGGCAAGTGCTGGCCTAACTTTCACCTCCTCACTGTACGTTTCCCCAACTGCCTTATTCCTTTAACCTTACCAAAGCTTTCCTTCTCCCCAAGGGATTGTTGCTAACATACAGTGCGTCTGTTCGGTGACTTGGTTCATTGCCTGTCTTTTCCCACTAGAATGTAACCTCCGTAAGGGAAGGGAACTCTTCTGTCGCGTTCATTGTCATGCTTCCATCATCTAGAATGGTACCTGGCCTCGAGTGTGTGCTCATTTTTTTTTTTTTTAAAGAACGAGTCAATACCTCACACCCTTGTTTATCTATGGATGATGACAAGCAATAATTCATTGATTTTTCTCAGTTATACTGAAGTCATAGGTACTAATGTCAATGACAATATCAGATCAAAATTAAAATAGTGAAGGCAATTATGTGACTCTAAAATAATTCCTTCTGAAAGCAAAGGCAGAGCTTGTGCTCTCCTCCAACCTTTAGATGCTCTCTACCGGTCTCTCCAAAAATGTGAGAATTGCTCCAGGGCCCTCATTACCATCTGAAATAGTGTGACCTGCCCAATGGCATAGGACTGGAATACTGGTGTTGTGATTCCCAGGTTGGTGCTCTGGAGTAGCATATGAACAATTTCCCATGGGATCTACTCCCATTCCAGGTCTTCTCATGTTATTTTCTTGGAGTAATAAGAGCTATTATTTGTTAAATGTGTGCTATGTCTGTGTTGAGTGGTTTTCCTAAATGTGATATGATTCTAAAAGCAACCTCTGTAAATGGCACTGTTACCCTCATCTAACTCCATAAAAAGGGGAAAGGAGAGGTTGAGTAATTTGCTCAAGAGCTCATAGCTCGTGAGCGCCAGAGTCAAGATGTTACCCCAGGTTTTTTGGCTTCAAAGTCTATGTTCTTTTTTATACCTTGCTGCCATTTCACCCAGCGTCAGGTTCTGGTCCATGACTCCTCTATTAAGAGACTGTGACCTGGAGTGGTGGTTATTTAAAGTTATTTCAGGGGTGCCTGTGTGGCTCAGTCAGATAAGTGTCCGACTTTGGCCCAGGTTATGATCCCACACTTTGTGGATTTAAACTCCACATCAGGCTCTGTGCTGACAGCTCAGAGCCTGAAGCTTGCTTTGGATTCTCTGTCTCCCCCTCTCTCTGCCCCTCCCATGCTTGCACTCTGTCTCTCTGTCTCCCCAAAATAAACAAACATTAAAAAAAGTTAAAATTATTTCAGTGATGGGACCCTTCTCCCAACTAGGCAGGTTACAAAAAGCACCACCCCTTTAACTCACTGCTTTCTGAACCCCAGGGAGGTCAGGAAACAATTGCAAGAAAAATGTCTGGGAAGGTGGGCATAGCTCCTTTAGAGCAGGATGAGCTCAAGTTATTTCCATAGTCACCCAAATCCCCTTAATTTTTCACAGCTTTTCTACCTCCTTCCTTAGCTCACCTTTATCATCCACACACACAATATATTGTTTATGTTACAATGATCTGAAATTTTTTCTGAGAATCACGTTTTCTGGCTATTTTTAAGGACTACACAATCATCTCTCTCATACAAGTTGCCTCTCTGAGCATTGGCAGACAGAGAACATCGCAAGCAGTGGTCACAAATGTTTAGAATCTGTAAAGGTCATATCTGTTGCCTAACGAATATTTTGTTTCTGATAATGGACTTGTGACAAACACCTATCATTTAAATACTAATTAGTATGATTTATATTGAGTTCTCATTGGCTGCCTTGCCAGCTGATGTTGCAGAAAGTCCCTGCTGGGTAAAGACACAGAATCATGTCTGGCATTGAGCTGTTAAAAGGAAAACAGTACACTTTGTTCTTTTGGCGAGATCCCATTCAACTGACAAATCTGTTGAGCTGGAGAAGTTTTGTTTAAGCAAAGAATGAGGAATGATTTAGTTCATGTGACAGCCTAAATATGTTATTTCCAAGATGGGCTGGGAGGGAGATGTCTGACCTCTTTTCTCTAAAGAAGGAGAGAAGTGTAGCTTGGTGAGAAAAACATGAACTTTACAAGGAGAAAGAATTTTTAATTCCAGTGTCATTGTTCATTATTATTATTGCTGTTATAAGGAATGATAATACATCACACCTATAAGCAATATTCTAGATACCCGCCTGAATTACCTGATTTAATCACCACAACAATTCTATGATGTATTATCATTAGTTAATTTTTGCTTTCGTTTCCCTTGTATCTGGAGACGTGCCTAGTAAGAAGTTGCTGCAGCCAAGGTCAAAGAGATTGTTGCCCATTTTCTCCTCTAGGATTTTTGATGGTTTCCTGTCTGACATTAGGTTTGTCATACATTTTGAGTTTATTTTTGTGTATGTCATAGGAAAGTGAGCCAGGTCATTCTTTTGCATGTCATTGTTCAGTTTTCCCAACACCATTTGCTGACAAGACTGTCTTTTTTTCTATTGGCTATTCTTTCCTGCTTTGTCAAAGATTAGTTTTCCATACATGTTTGGGTCCATTTCTGGGTTTCCTATTCTGTTCCAGTGATCTATGTGTCTGTTTGGGGGCCAGTCTTGACTACAGCTTTGTAATCCAGCTTGAAGTCCATCAATTCTGTGATGCTTCCAGCTTTGGTTTACTTTTTCAGGATTGCTTTGGCTATTTGGGGTCATTTATGGTTCCATAGCACCCAGGATTTCTCATCAGCTTGCCTAAACATGGGGCAGAAGGAGAAGAAGGAGGGGGTGGAGTCCTAAAAGCTTAGCTTCTTTGTTATAAAGTATCAAATGGAGATTAACCAACAGAGAGAGATTCAGCATTGTGCCCTAAATCATTTAGCTACCAATTGATAGAGCTGGATTTTCAACCCAAGTCGGCCTTTGGCTAAAACTCATGCTATTTACTACCACAGTAACTGACTTGGTTACCTTGAGCAAATTACTTCATCCCCTGAGTCTTGGTTTTCTCATCCATAAAATGGAAATCATATCTCTGTGTCTGGTCCATGGCAGGTGTTCCATTAATAACAATTATTATTGTTAACCCTTTTGTTTCTGTTGAGCTTGTATTTGTTGACATTACTTCCTTCTCCTATCTTGCGTATCTCCAACAGGATTGTTCTAGTGTCTCTTTGTGAAAAGTCTGGCGCACAGTTACTTCCCTCAGAAGTATATCCTTAGGTACCACACTATTATCTTTTTCTCAAGATAAGGTTGAGAATAATCTTCTTCCCTAGTGAATCAAGAGACCACTGTAACATCCATTTTTCTGGTAAGCTTCAGAAAGGAAGCAGCAAAGCTTTCAGTCATTCAGATACCACAGCAAGGTGACAGAGGAGCTAGGAAGTGAAAGGGACCTCACTCGATTCTTGGCTATCAACTTTGAAATACTGTCTTTCTAAGATCCTAGAAAGGTGTGAGATGTACATTTTTTCCCCAATGATCCTATAATGTCATATGGTTCTAGACTCTTCTATTTCCTTAATACTACTCCAGCTCACACATCCCATGAGCTTTAAGGCGTTTTGCACATAGTCTCTTCTTAATTCATCTTTGTTGAATTAAAATCAACACATTAAAGACTGATTTTGAAGCAATGGCACATCAACTAAGTCACCAAAGTCTTGTGTGTGTGTGTGTGTGTGTGTGTGTGTGTGTGTGTGTGTGTGTAACAATGAGGCTAATAAGATTAATTATAAAAAATAAGGGGCATTTCAGAAAGTATTTTGTTAGCAGCCATCTTTTTACATGCGGGAACTGAAACTATTTCTGAAAACTTCCAGGTCTCTAGACTGCATGCATATGAGCAATTAATTAATCAGGTGATGACATCAACCCACAGCCTGGAACCGGGTAGATATGGGGCCTGCAAATGCCCATTCTTTCAGCCAAGGGGCTGAGGATGTAAGGCCAAGATTACTCTCAAAAAGCTGTGAGAGTAACTTTACTGGGAATTTTAAAAATCATCATTGAAAAAACAATCTTGGCCTTTGTCTTTCAGCCAGCAGCCCTGTTGTGGATGGGAACAGATGCTACCCTGACTAAGTAAAGAGCACAACATGAGCCTTTTACTTTCTGCTTTTTAAACCAGTAAACACCATCCACTGTGGACCAAAATAAGACAGGTGGCATCCATTTGAATTGGAAATAAGGCACTGAGATAATAGATTGTGGGATGCACTGTGGCCAGCCTCAAGGGAGTGGCTCCGGTCAGAGAGCTCATTGTTTTTCTCTTTTAATGAGCAGACTCTATAAAATGTACAGCTCCTGATGCCACTTTGATTCCCTACATTTTATTAATTGTTCTTTTGTGTGCTCTTATTTGCACAATTTAGTTTTGATGAACCACGAGTGTTCGTCATGATTAGATAGGGCTGCCTTTCACAGAGACCCTGGGCTTTCTGTGAAGCAACAAGAAAGAAGTGATTCTATGTGGGATGATTCCCAAGGAGTCTGTGAAGTTCTGAACATGCCTGTGTCATCTCCTTGGCACAGCCCCTCAGAATCTAGGTATCTTTAGAGCTGGAGGAGTAGAGTTGGAGTTTACAAGTGAAGAAAACCAGAGGATCCTCAGCCATATTCTGACCGGGGAAGGCAGAATTGTGTGCCGCGGTGAGCAGGCAGTGGATGTTTCTATCCCTCAGTCAGTGTCTTGCCTTCCTGGGATAATGTCCACAGCAGCCCCTTGCTGCTCTGTCTGCTTGGTTCCTTGCTTCATGTGAAGTGGGGTGGGGAGAGTTGGTGAATAAGATCCATGGTTCAGATTTCTACCTTTTCACACTGTTCTTCATCTTTATATGCACAACCCCAACAATACACCCACACTTGCTGGCACTCTGGGCTCAGTGAGTGGCTCCCCTATTGCAGGAAAGCTCTCAGGTAAAACAAGAATGCTTCCTAATGGTGTCTACTTTCCAGACCCAGTAATGGTAGCTTTAATATTTTCACAGCATATTCTGGGCTTATAACCAAATCAGGGTGGGGTGGATTTTAGTTACCAAGAAAGAGCTGGTTTTGGGAACTACTGGAGAGAAAGGAGTATCTTTCTGTTTACCAGAGCCCCTCAAATTAAGCCACAAGGACTCAGCATTAGGCAGTGTGGAACCATAACAGAAAAATGGGAGCTGATATGTATCAAAAAGCCTGAAGTTATCATATCTTTTTATCTAATAGCTGCAACTCTAGGTATCTGTCCTAAAGAAGAAATATTCAGAAATGTAGATAGAGCCTTATGTATAAAAATGTATTTTGTAGTAGTGTTTTTTTTTTAAGGTGGGAAAATAATTATTCTAAGGGCTGGCAAATAATCCTTTTAAAAGAGAAAACTGTCTTGGGTTAGGGTCACAACTTCTAGTAGTTATGGACATAAAGATGAGGCCCCTCTGGTGATGGACAAGAGCAGACAAAGAGGTAGCTGATCTTCTTTGCCTTATGATGTTTGTGGAAATCTGGGGGTCTGGAAAATAGAGGGAAGAAAGAAGAATTTCGAATAGAGAATCTGAAAGGGGGTGGCAGAGAAGCCACATAGAAATATCTGGCCTGGGGCACTTGGCTGGTTCATTTGGTGAAGCATATGCCTCTTGATCTTGGGGTTGTGAGTTTAAGCCTCATGTTGGGTGTAGAGATTACTAAAAAAGATAAATACACTTAAAATAATCTGGGATTATGGGTGAATTGAGGGAGTGGGTAGACTTGAGCCATTAATCTGTAAGAGTCTATTTGAATGGGGGTAAAAGAAGGGATAAAGGGACAAATTGGATGGAGAAGACAGAGGATACCTGGATTCCTTCTTAGGCAGAGCTCTAAGGCCTAAGCAGTCATTATTTTCACAGAGGATTTCTAGAGTCTTGCTACTCAAAGCATGTGCTGAGGCCAGAAGCATCAGCCTCACCTGGGAGCATTTAGACCCACCTAAGACCACATGAATGAAGATCTGCATTTTAACAAGACCCCAGGTGATTTGGTGTGTACTTTGAAGTTTAGGAACATTGTTCTGGAAGACCCATGGTATCCAAGTACATCTCAGAGAGTGAGAAAGAACAGCATCCCTTTATATCTGCCTAGAGCATTGCTCTGGGTTGGGACACAGTACTGGAAGGAGCCAAGTGGGGGCTTGGATTCTCATGAAGGGTGAGAAACAGAGCACATTCCTCCTGTGATTTTTCAGATGCTGGAAGCCAATTAAAAGGACTAAGAGAAAAGTGTACAGAGATTACTTTAGAAGAAACATGAGGTATGCTAGGAAGTCTCCAAAATAATACTGAAGTTTGGAGAAAGGAGGGATCTTATGTTATACACAAGTCTTCTTTGGGTTTATACTGTCAACAAGACCATTAGAAGGGCCTTGGGAAGACTTGGTGACATGTGCGGCTGGTCTGATCTTCATTAGAAGATCAAAATATATAGACAAAGGAATATTATATTGCCTATAATAATGTTTTAAAAATATGCTTAGAAAAAAGGATGGAAAGGGAATGTACCTCTATCTCTGGGTGGTTTTGGATTTTAGTTACAGACATTTTTGTACCTTGCAAATTTTCTACAATGATCATAGGTAAATACAAGTAGAAGCAATGCAGCAAAATAAATGTAAGTCGTGTCTGCTTCCGAATGGCAATAGTGTGGATTTTGCCCTTCTTCTTCATATTTTTTGTACTTTCCAAAATCTGTCTGTGAACTACTAATACATTTATAATCAGAAAAAGAAACAAAAAGGAAGCATAAAATGTGGAATCAAAAGACCCATATTGCAGGTGGACCCCTGACCTTAATAGTTGTTTGTTCTATAGTCACATGACCTTGCTCGAAGTCTCCTTGCCCATGTATAAATGGGGCACTGTCACTGATCTTAAGGGATATGAAGATGATGGGTATGGAGGACTCTGAACTGGCAAGTGCTATACAACCTGAGTCCCAAGGCTGGCGTAGTGAGATCACGTGGGGCCCTTCCCCAGCTCTCCTCCAGCACCAGTGGGAGGGCTATGGAGAGTGTTTGGTTTCAGCCTCCGCAAGGCTCATTTTTCTCACAAATGAGTGGATATACAGGCCCAAAGTTCTTCCCCTTTGGCTAATTTTACAGAGAGAAAATTCTCCAATGTTCCTTAATTAAATGCCACCTACCATCTATCAGGCAAGAATGACATTTCTCATTAACACTGTTAGGATTGGGCCATGATGTTTTCTGTTGTGTACCCATTGCTTGGTGTAGCAGTAGCATTCTTTAGACAGGTTTTTAGGTTCCTATATGAGCAAGTGTAACTCCAGTTTCAGGCAAGAGCAATAGCAGAAGAAACCAGAAAGGATATATCTCTAAAATCTTGAGTAGCTCTCTGAAATCATACTAGTTATAGCTAATAAATAAATAGAATAGTCTATAAGGCCAATTCAATATATATGGAAAACCTTCTTCCTACACAGACTAAAAGTTTTGCTAGAGATCTGCATACATAAAGCCGTCTTGGTCCTACAAGCCCAACACATAAGTCACATAGAGTTGACGGAGCCAGAAGTATTTTTGACTTGCAGTCTGGTGTGCTGCAGTTCAGGACAATCATTGGGCAGAGCAGAGAGGCCTCATGTCCCTTGCTTTCTCCTAAAATGAGTATTGATGTGATGTGAAAACCTGAAGGGTACTGGCTTAGATGGGTGCTTGGAGGCAGGTCCCTTCCCTGACAATCCAGTGTCTGATGACAACACAAGATACCTCGCTAGACCAAAGTCCCTACTGACTCCACTTCTGAATTTTGCTAGACGGAGACATCTAGGGCAGGATTTGCTCTTCCTTACAGTTGTAAGGAGATTTCTTCCTTTGCAGATGTGGGATGACAGGCTGTTGTTAAGATGAGACTATACCCCAGCTCTCTGACTTATTTCTTAATGACCATGATCCTCATCAAATACAAGCTGGGCCATTTGAGGACTAATTTGCCCTTGACTGTAGTCAATGTGGTGGTCAACAAATATTGACTGGGCAAGCTTTTCCTGGGGGCTTTCCAGGCAGGCTCTTTTCCCTATTCTGTTTCTGTAGCCATTTCCTGGGGCTTAGCTGGGCAGAGACTCAAAGAGGCAGCTGGGGAAGAAGGGTCTTCCAGCTGGTGGGAAAGAGACCAGATACCCTTGTTGGCATGTAGACACCTATTAACTCCCTACCTGTCAAGGTGAGGAGGGCACAACAGCCTCTCTCTCTCTCCTTCCCACATCCTTGCTCCTCAGGCTGCACACTGTCCTGTCATTACTTGTTTTTATTTTCCAGGATGAATCTGATGTTAATTTTCACTAGTTTGCATATGGAATAAAAAAGCAAGTGGCTTCATGATAGAGGGGACACTGTATTTTTTCATGGGTGAGTCTTGATAGCTATACTCTGGGCTTCTGCAACTTGGGGGGAAAGGTCTGGTGCACAAGGAAAGATCATACAGAAAGTAATACTAGCTATATTTTTAGTGACTCTCATTTTCCAGGCATTGAGATGGGTGCTTTATATGTACATTTTTGAGAACCTAATGTAGCAGAATATGCAAATATGAGTACATTATTTATTTCTGCTGCTCAGAAGAAGCAAGCTCTTCATTCCTGGGGGATGGGAGGCTCCTACTGCTTTTCCTAAAGGCTGAGTTTTCTTTCCCTTAGGAAAGATAAACCAGCTCTTTGTTGGTGATGGGCCATTGGCTTCATAAATCATCCAGCACTTCTCCCCTACAGCTACTAAATCTCCTTGTGAAACCAAAGGGTAGGAAGATGTGCTTCTTTCTTTCTGAAGGTTGAGAAAGAAGGCCTCAAGGCAGAGGAGAGTTTAGGTTTCCAGGATTCAGGACAAGGGAATAGGGGTGGTTGGTACATTCCAAGAGTGTCAAAATATGAGCCCATTTGTTCCCAGCACTCTATAAACTGCTGGAGCTTGGAAGGAAAGGGCTCAAGGTTGGTAGAATTCAAAAGCAATTAGTCCCCAAGGCCAGCTAGGCACGAAGGGAGTACAGCACCCAGCAGGGCCATCTGCCTTTGACAAGGCTGTATGAGTCTGGCAAAAAGCCTCTTCAAAGGTGATTTCGGTAAACTGATTAACCTGAGGTCTCTTCCCTGGATTTCCTTGATTATTCCTGGATTACCAGGTCAAAGGGTTAGGAGTATGGCAAATACTGGACTGCTCATTATGCTTGGTGAAGGTAGAAGGAAGTCTGAATTTGACATGATTCAGAAAAAAGTAAAACAACAACAGTAACAAACAATGACATTCCAAAACAGGCAAAACTAAATGCTACCTTTTGGAAAAATACATTGGTGTTAAAACTATTAGGAAAAACAGGAATAATTATGAGGAAAGTCATATGGGAGGGAGGCGACGTGATGGGAAGTTGCCTTCTGGATAGGATTGCAAGACAAAGTACAAGACACCAGTTACACATGATTTCCAGATAAATAATAGTATTTTAGTAAACGTATTTCCCAAACGTAGCATGGGACGAACTTACATTTAAAAAAATCATCCATTGTTCATCTGAAATTCAGTTCCTGATTTTTTTTTAATTTTAAAAAAATTTTTATTTATTTAGTTTTGAAGGAGAGAGAGAGAGAGAGAGAGTTGGGGAGGGGCAGAAAAGCAGGCTCCACATGGTCAGCACAGAGCTTGATGTGGAGCTCAGACTCACAGTCTGAACTGTGAGATCATGACCTGAGCTGAAACTAAGAGTCGGATGCTTAACCAACTGAGCCAGCCAGGTGCCCCAGAATTTTATTTGGTAAAACTAGCTGCTGAACTTCTGAGATACTGGCAACCTACTATTTTGTGATGATGGCTATTCTATGTTTTGACTGTGGGTCTTCCCTTTTGTTTTTTATAAATGTTCATTTATGTTTTATATGCTCTTCTGTGTATATGTTATCTTTCATAATAATTTTTTTAAGTTTATTTATTTACTTTGAGAGAGCAAGGGAACATGCACACTAGCAGGGGAGGGGCAGAGAGAGAGGGAGAGAGAGAATCCTAAGCAGGCTCCACACTCAGCATAGAGCCTGCCGTGGGGCTCGAACTCACAAATAGTGAGAGCACAACCCCAGCCAAAATCAAGAGTAAGACGATTAACTGACTGAGCCCTATTCATAATAAATTTTGTTTAAAAGTGTTTACTTCCCAAATATTGTGAAACAGTTTTCATTAATTAAAAAAACATCATCTATTTACCCTGTTCCTTCTTCTCCCAACTCTCCCCCACAGTGTTATAAGTAAGGAATGTATCCATATCCCATTATAGATGAGGCAATGGAGGCTCAAAAGTTAAATAACTTGTCCAAGGTCACAGAACTGGTAAGTGGTTAAATTGAGTTTAAACCTGAGTCTGTCAGACCCTAGAGTCTCTGCTCCTAACCACGGTGAAATGCTTATGTTGTATGCCAACACACACACACACACAAACACAACACTGACCAAAATCTGGAAACTTGAAAACATGTTTGTCCTTAGGCCAAGGGATGGTTGAATCATTCTGACAATGGAGTAATGAGTAAAAGAGAATAGAAGATATAAACAGACACCAACACTGAGATGTCACATCTGTTGGAATTATCTGACAAGGATTTTAAAGCAGTCATTGTAAAAATGTTTTGACAAGCCATTATGAATGTGCTTGAAATAATGAAAAAAAGCATAGAAAAAAATAAAGGAAATAAGCAAAATTTTTAGAAGCCAGAAATATAATGAAAAAATAAAATACGTATTGGTGCTCAACAGCAGAACGAAGAGGACAGAGAAGAAACCCATGAACTTGAAGATAGAATAAGAATTACCCAATCTGAGGAAAGGAGAAAATATAAACTAAAAAAGGTAAAATAAACAGAACCTTTCAGGGACCCATGGGACTATAACAAAGGATCTGACATTCACATCATCAGAGTCTCAGAGAAGAGAAAGAGGGAAGATTGAAAAAAAGTACTCAGAGAAATAATGGCCGAAAACTTTCCAAATCTGGGGGGAAAATGAGAAACATTCACCTTCAAGTAGTTGAGAGAATCCCAAACATGATAGATCCAAAGAAATTCATACCAAAACACTCAGTCAGTTAAGCATCAAACTCTTGGTTTCAGGTTAGGTCATGATCTCACAGCTTTGTGGGCTCAAGCTCCACATCAAGCTTTTTTTCTCTCTCTCCCTCTCTCTTTGCCTCTCCCCCACTTGCGCTGTCTCTCTCAAAATTAATAAACTGAAAACACACACACACACCAAGCATCTTGAAAGCAGTGAGAGAGCAATACCACTTTACCAACACAGGAAAACCAGTTTGAAGGACATCGCATTCCTCATCAGAAACTGGGGCAGGGTGGGGGAGGGGGCAAAAAGAAGTAGCACAACATTTTTCAAGAGGTGAAAGAAAAGAACCATGAATTCTATATCCTATGAATTTATCCTTCAGGAAGAGAAAAGTCAAGACATTCTTGGTTGAAGGAAAACCAAAAGAATGTTACTAGCAGACCTGCTATGAACGCATGGCTAAAGGAAGTTCTTGACACAAAAAGGAATGGATCTTGGAGCATCTGGAAGGAAGAGAGAAAAATAGAAAGAGTAAAAATATGAATAAATAAAATGGACTTTCCTTCTCTTAAGTTTTCTAACTGAGATTTGTCAGTCAAAGCAAAAAGCATACCATTGTCTGATGTGGATTTCAATGTATGCAGATGAAATATTTGAGACAATTATTTTGTAAATCATGGCAGTGGCAGGAGGAACAAGGGATCATAAAAGGAGGTAAGATTTCTACATGTCACTCAAACTGGTAAGATACTGTTCCCAGGAGATCTTTGTGGCAATCTGTATCTTTTTTTTTTTAATATTTTTATTTATTTATTTCTAGGAGAAAGAGAGAGAGAGAGAGACAGCGTAATCAGGGGAGGGTCAGAGAGAGAGGGAGATACAGACCCTGAAATAGGTTCCAGGCTCTGAGCTGGCAGTCACCACAGAGCCCGACACGGGGCTCGAACACATGAACCGCGAGATCATGACCTAAGCGAAAGTCGGATGCTTAACCGACTAAGCCACCTAGGCACCCTTGTGGCAATCTGTATCTTGATTGTGCTGGTGCTTACATAAATGTATACATGTGATAAAATGGAATAGAACTATACAAATACAGTGTGTCAATGTCGACTTCCTGGTTTTAATATTGTATGAGAGTTATACAGGATGCAACCGTTGAGGTAATTAGGTTAAGGGTATATGCGAACTCTCTGTCACATCTTTGCAATTTCCTGTAAGTCTGCGATTATTTCAAAAATAAAAAGTTGAGTGAGAGAGAGAATGAGTAGAAGACTACAGTTCTCATGTTTCTTCTGTTGTAACTATTTGACTTTAGGGTGTCTAGGAAAAGTCCAAGTGCTTTTAAGATATCCGAATTCAGTTCCCGCTGGGTACAGACTACACTAATTAAACTGAGGTGTCTGTGGGTCAGCCCGAGACAAGACGATTTTGTGCCTAAAACACATGTTGGTTTCCTGTGCCCTTTCAAGAGAATCAATACATTGATTTTCATGTACCCAGCCATATGTGGTCAGGACATGGTTTCTTTAGAGATGTCTCCTCTCCCTGTACATCAAAAGACAGGGAGGCCCACAGACACAGTTTTCCTAGAGAACAGGTTACAAGATAGAGAGCCTATTGGAATGTCCTCTTCTTTCTCTTCCACTGTGCCCATCATCTAATCTGTGTGGATAATGTGTGCAGCATGTACACTTGGACGCTCTGTGATCCCTCTCGGGTCGACCTCCAGACTATCCACATTTCCCCACTCCTTTATCCATTACCATCTTCTGCATCCAAGTCACCTTCACTGCCCGCGTTTGAAGTACTTCAGTATTCTCTTACGGGTCTCTTTCTTCCATCTTGCACGCTTTCTCCATTCTCCGCACATCAGTCTGAGTGATAGTCTGTGTACATCAGGTCATGCCACACCGCTGCTCAGCACCTCAACTAGCTCCCCTCATACTCGGCATAAAGTTTGCACTTATTACCCCGGATTCCAGGATCCCGTGTGACCTGGCTCCTGCCTATTTCTCTGACTTTATCTCAGCCATTCACTTGGTCTTAGGTACACTGGCTGCTTCTCAGTTCCTCCACCGTCCAAGCTGTTTCACACTGGAAGGCCTCACCCCCTCCCTGGAATAGGCTTCCCATAGCTCTTTGTGCAGCTGACTCTTTCTTAGACCAAGCACCACAGCTGGAATGCTCCACAGCTGGGTGGCCCTCTGTGACCCCCTGCCTAAAGCAGCTGCCATTTCATTGACTGTCTATTACACAAGCCTATTAATTTTCTCTAAACATTTATTAGGCTTTCTCATGATTCTAATTGGTTTCTTGTTTCTTGTCTGTCATTCTCCTAGAAAGTAAGCTACCTGAGGGCAGGGGCTTTGCGTTCCTAGTCACTGTAGCAGCTTCGATTCAATAAATATTTGTCAAAAAAGCGAATGAGTACATGAATGAATGAAGAATTATAGACTATTAGACCTGGCAGGGGCCTTCTTTCCCCAAGACAAGAAGCCTCCTGGGGACCCTTGGAAGGTGCTGCAGAGAGAAGATAATGACAGTAATCTGACAGGTGTATGCAGCACCTTGGGATTTGGAGAGCATTTTGAATTACGGCGCCTTCATTCAATACAGAGCAGCAAGTTCCTTTGGGGATCACACGGATCGCAGCATTGAGGAGCCCGGATCCAGGAGGGACAGTTTAGCTTCTCAGTACGCAGGCACCTGCGAGAGGGCAGTGTTCCCACCATGGCCCGCAGCTGAACAGCCTTCAAGGTTCAGCCTTCCAGGTGGTCCGCGTCAACCACATTGCCTGAATCTATAGCAAAGCTAAGAAGTGATTCCCCAGGGAGGGAACAGACTTCAAGAAGCCATGGAGACAGGCCGATGTGATGTGGAGAGTAGAGATACAGAAGCAGGAAGGTAGATGGTAAATAAATAAATGGAAGCCTTTTTGTAAGCCGAGCTAGTAGTGTCCTGGAGACCTCAGGTTATCAGACCCTCAGCATCTGCTCATGTCTTCCAGGGAATGGTCAGAGCAGGACCTTGTCTGTGTTCCCGTGAGAACCTCACGGTGCCTCCGTGGTCTTGGTGCTGAGAACCCAGAGGTGGGCACCCGGCTCTGCTGCTGAATTGGGGTGTCCCATGGGGTCCTCTGTTGCTTCTGTCTTTTTGAAAAAATTGGGACAATGGTGAAAGAATTTCAAAAGTGACTCTTTGTTGTTGCTTTTGTCTTGCTTCAAAAGACTCATCGTATTCAAGAGACTAAGAGTCCCAGTCTCCAAAAAGCATCCATTTGAGTGAGAGTGTTACCATAGAAATTCCACTTGCATATACCTTTAATCATGTGGCAAATTACCTTATTAACCACCAGGGAGTCTAGTCTTATTACTTAATTAAACCATCTCTTTCCTTTTTTTTCTTATTAAAACCACATGGGTTTAAACTTCTGTGTGGTTTTAGATTCTTTGACCCTTCTTTGGATGTCTGTGTAATAATGGCTGCATAAAAGAATTTCTGTTATTTTTTGTTGATAACTAAAGGGTTAGCAACATGAAATAAAAGTGGGGGGGGGATTGGTAGAGATGGTCTGGATAGGCTCATGCTGGCCAGTGACGTAATAGCCACTTGGGTGGTATGAAAGTCTGAGATGTGTACCCGTCACTTACTGCTTCTCTCGCCAAAACATCTGGAATACAAAATCCTGTCATTAGACAGCCCACATGTTAGAAAAACAAAAGGGGAGGGGGGGGGAAGGGAAAAAGAAAACCCAGTCCCCCAAAATGGCTGGATAAAGCCTCATTATTACTGGTAGGAAATTAGACATTTAAGGTTATACTTCAAAGCAACTATTTTTATTATAAGAGGCTCAACATTTTGATTTATTGGGCAGCAGAACAAGATTGTGACAAATATTTCCACCTCAAAGAACAGACAAATCGGGCCTCTAAGAAGCCATATATTAAGTAGTTTAAAAATAAAGTTTGTTGCAACAATAGTCATAATGATGAAAATGGCATGCTTTTGCTCACAGCCTCCAAATAAATGACTGCTTCGGCATATTTGCCAAGAAGAAGAAATAATTTAATCTTGTGGGAATTTTCTTCTAATCAAAGGAAAGTACTAAAATTTTGTAAAATGAAACAGCTGAAGTTGTCGTTAAGTCTGTGCTACCTTTCGCCAAAGGTCAGCACCAAGCAGGGCCTGTTTACAATCCTGTATCTCAGTCTAAACTGCACCAGTCAAGAGGGATGTTAAGAATGTAGGACGGGTTCTGAGGAATCTATAAAGACAATTAAAAAATAAAACATAGGGTTTTGAGACAAAGCTGAAGGAATTTAGAATATTCAGCCTTGTTTAAAACACACACATACACCAACCTAGAGGGTTAGTTTTTAACCATTCTATGTAGAAGGGGTGTGTTGCACTAAATGGTGACCACCTTAACCCATCTCCATGAGGACACAACCTTTTTTCTTATGACATGGACGATTCTGATTAGATTAGGTCAGAGGAAGGCTTCAGTGAGAGTGGTCACAAGTCAAACTGGAAAACGAGTTTCTTGGACAGGGTGTAAAGTTGTCTTCTCTGTAGGTCCCTGAATAAAGAAGCACGTATCTGCCTTGGCGTGGGAACAGAACTTAGTGGAAAGAGCACAGGCTGTTGACGTGGGGCTCATAGTGTGGGTTCTAGTCTCAGCGCTGCTGTCGATGAACTCTGTGACTTCTGGCCAAATCCCTTAACTTCGATGGGTCTTGGTTTCTCATCTATCAAATGAAGATTGGACTAGGTGACCTCAAAGACTTTGTATGTGATATTTTGGTTCTAGAAGGGAGACAGAATGATCACAGAAGAGCAATAGGTCCTTCTTTATTTTATTTGTATGACTCTACTTGCTTAGAAGGGAAGTTTAAGTATAATGCATACATGTGTCTCTGTATGAGTGTGGTTATATTGGAGGGAGGGAAATGGAGAGTGTATGCATCCTAAGTATGTTCATAAAACTATGGGCGTAATTTGAACTTACATAAATTACTTTCTCTTTTAAATGCCACGTAAAGGAATTCTAAAGATGAATGCTTTGTAAATTGAGTAATTACTGCCACACGTATTTGTTTTGTAAGCACACTTTATCATTTGTCAGGGGGCCTGCTGCAATTCTGAATGCCACGCTGAGTTCTATCAATGTGTGTATGAATTAACTTCTAGGTAATGCTGAGTGCTTCCGCAATCTGTCCTAAGAACTGGGATTCTGAGTTTCAACGAAGCGGGCCTAAAATGCTGCAGAATTCTATTACATGTTTTAAATCATCAAAAGATAAGTAAATCTTGCTCTGTACCCTCCCTGTTTCCTTTCTTTTCAAGGTACTTCCCTGATGACAACATTGCCCTGGGAGCATTTCCTAAAGGGAACAGAGAACCCTGCTGAGACAGAGACCTGGTGAGTGGCAGAGAGGAAGGAAGCTGGCATAGTGCTCTCTCTCATGCCCTACAATGGCTCCCCACAACTCATCAACTGACCATTATTGGGCTCCCAACTCTGAACTTCAAGACATTTGGAAAATGTTCATAAACATGTTCAGAATCCCCTGGTGTGAGTAAAACATTTTTATAAGATTGTAAAGTAAAGAAAACTGGCACACATTTTGTTTGAACAAGTGTGCTGGCGATTTCTTTTCGTAAGGTGAGGGACTCTTAAACAAGTCTTAGTAATTGCTCTTGGGGAATTCGGCCTCTTAATTTTGGAAAACACAATAAAATACATGCAAATCTCTAAACCTTGTAGATGACCAATCCTAAACATCAGACATATGGGGAGAGAATGTGAACAAAAGAGGACCCTGCTCAGCTTATAGTTTGAGAAACAGAATTAAAACAGAGACAATGGGATTCTTGCTTTGATCCTTGCTTATGTAGAAACATGAGAATTTGGGAGGATTTCTTCACCCAGAGAACTCCCACAGACTTCCCTAGGAGGTAAAGTAGGCCTGACCATTCATAAACTAGTTGTTTCCAGAAGAATGAGGCATAAACTGTCATTGTTGTGGCTAATTCATATTAACTGCCACTATTAAAAGTTAAAAGCTTAAAAGCAAAGAAAGGGTGGGAAACAGAACTCCTCTTTTGTGACTAGTTACAATAGAAATTATACATAATTTCCCCCTTTTCCCTTTTTAGGAAATTTCCTTGAAGCCCCAGGAAACTCCACCTCTGTTGGGATTTGAACATGAACTGGGGAAACAGAAGGGAATGATTACTTGAGGAAGTTGTGGCTGGAGACCCTCCTTTTCCTCCTGGGTTTTTTTGTTTTTTTTACTAGTTTCTAAGGCATTCCTCTTAGTGAGGGCATCAGCTGGAGTAAACAGTCTTGGAGCATTTCTGAGGGGGTTTGGGAGGTGGGTGTTTTTTCTTCCAGGGAAAGAGAACAATAGAAGGAGCCGACGTATTTAAGCAGTGAGTAGTGGCTCTCTGTTAACAGGCAGCCCTGGTCTCCATGTTTCCACTTAATGACCAACCTTGGGGAGGAGAACAAGATCAAAGTTGCTTTAGGGCAAAATTGCTGACATTCCTGAAATAGCCCCAGATTCCTCACATCCTAATAAGCAAGAATCAAGTTCACTCACTTGTGAAGAGGACCTGCTACAGCCTTCAGTTCTTTTGTTACCTTGACTTTCAGCTCATTGTCCTGTCTGACCTCTTCTTAAGCCAAAGAGTAATGATTGCTGATTTGACCAGTGTTCTCTGCATATAAAGATGTCAGGGGTCAAGATGGGTAGCTACAGAGAATCCAACATTCCAGAAAAAAAAAAGAAGACTCTATTGATGTGGTTAAATATTTAGACGTGTAAAGACAGCCTACACGGAAATGTAATCTGAAAGAAAAATCAAAGAAAGTGAGAATCATAATTGACCTATTAAGACTTGAGAGGTTTCAGAGATGACAACACACTCACATTATCTAAAAACCTAGAACTTTCTCAGGGTACTGGTGGGAGGGTGTGTTACCTAGCAATACCATGTATCAATTTGGAGTCTGAAGTCTCTTTTCTAATTCATCAAGAATTATAATACTTTTTAATAGTCCATAATAACACTGATCGAAGAGTTCCATCTTATATATTCTAAGTTTCAAAGAAGATGTGAAAGGGAGAAAAAAAAAACCACAAAGAATTCAGAGTTACTCAAAATATTAAAATTACTTACAGAAAAATTCTAGCATTTAAAAAACAGCAAAACACATATTAATAAGATACCCTTCTTACATTGGAAATTGTTACAAGCCTTTGTGCAGATATATGTTTTCATTTCCTTTGGGTAAACATCAAGGAAAAGGATTGCATTATATGTACATGTATCAGAAACTGCCAAACTGTTTTTCAAGGTGAGTCTATCATTTTGCATTCCCAAGAGCCATGTATGAGGATTCCAGTAGCTCCACTCCCTAGACAACACTTGGTATTAGTAGTTTAAAATATTGAAGACAATGTTGATTTATTATTTTCTGCAGCTCTTTAACTTGCTCTTCTGATCACACGCCTCAGGGAACCCAACCGTGGCCTAGGAATAGGGTGAGGAACAGATAAGAGGCACTCCTCTGTGGGACCACAGTCTCTCCATGCTCTCTCCGGATCGAGGGCATTGAAAAACTCAGAAAAATGTCCAACCCCTCTCAATGTTCTTCCTTCACTTTCAGCCCCGAAACAAAATTTTCCATGCCTACCAACTCAAGGCAAATGAATGCTAAAAATAATAAGCATTATTCACATTATTGAGTGTTTCTTTTTTTTTTTTAATGTTTTATTTATTTCCAGGAGAGAGAGAGAGACTACGTGAGCAGGGGAGGGTCAGAGAGAGAGGGAGTCACAGACTGAAACAGGCTCCAGGCTCTGAGCCGGCAGTCAGCACAGAGCCCGACGCGGGGCTCGAACCCACGAACCGCGAGATCATGACCTAAGCGAAAGTCGGACGCTTAACCGACTAAGCCACCCAGGCGCCCCTCACATTATTGAGTGTTTCTTAAAAACAGTTACACCAGCTTACCAGTTCTCAATATTGATTGGCCATATTTGGGTGCAAGTGGAATTGTCTACTTATATTTTATAGTCATGAAAACGTAGACAGGAACTGATTTTATCTGTGGTCATGTAACAAGGAAGTGGTTGCTGGACCCAGATACCATAACCCTGAGGTCATCGCTTATAGAAGCTCCAATAAATTTCTGGTTCTGTATTCATCTATTCGGTCAAAGGAAAAATTACCCCAGAGAGGTGATCATCAGTCCATCCTGGTATCTGAATAAAGCAAATGATCATCTTGATCAACATGGCCACATCAGTGGACCCAAAGATTCTGTGTTGGAAGAGAAGTGTCGCAAGGTTTCTAGAAAGTATTTCTTAATAGTAATTTTGTGGCTTTGGGGTAAGATTTTAGCAAGAGAGGCTGTCATGGAATGCTGAGACTTCCAAAAGGTATTTCTGGGAAGTGACTGGGAAGGTTAATGAAAATATGTGTATTTAGTTTTGTGAAAAGGATCCTGACGAGCTCAGTAGGGGGTGTGCAATCCATCAAATCAAGGCATAATCAAAGGCATAACGTGAAGAAATATAATTATAACTTATACCTACTCTTAGAGTCCAGACCTCACACCCTTGCAACCTCCTACTTCAAACTCAAATGAAAATGAAAGCAAATCTGCTGTACCTCAGACAAAGCAGCGTCAGCTTTATGAGCAGGAATGTTGGTGGCGAGTGGGTCTGTGGGGAAGACTTAATTGTACCACTGAAGGACTCCACTGAGTAAACCAGTCCAAGTATTATAGAATCCAGACCGAGGCCCTGTTAGTGTAATGCTCCCACTGATTTCCAGAAACAGAATAATCTACCAGGGGAGAAAATGTTGTTTCACTCACTGAGGCTATGCTCCTTGTTGATTACAATACAATCTTCACATACCTGGAGATAAAGATAGATGACACATTTATTCTCTTTCTTTTAGTAAATACTATACTCTTTTTTTTTTTTTTTCTAAATTTTAAGTAACCTCTGCACCCAACATGGGGCTCAATCTCACAACTCAGAGATCAAGAATTGCATGGCTTACTGACAGAGCCAGCCAGGTACCACAATAAATACTGTACTCCTAAGAAAATAAATGTCAGGGCACCTGGGTGGCTCAGTCAGGTGAGTGTTTGGCTCTTGATTTTGGCTCAGGTCATGATCTCAGGGTTATGGGACCAGGCCCGGAGTCGGACTCCATCCATGCTGACTGTGAAGACTGCTTGGGATTCTCTCTTTTCCTCTCTCTCTGTCCCTATCCCACTTGCTTATGCTCTCTCTCTCTCTCTCTCAAATTAAAAAAGGAAAAAAAGGAAAGAAAAGAAATCTCTACTTTTGATCCAGATTATCTTTCTGTTCTAAAAGACAGGTCGAGGGCTATAAGACATGATTTTTCACATTCCCAAGAGCCAGGTACCAAAAATTAAGCTCTCAGAGACAAGTCTCGCGGTTGAGTGGGTGGCTCAGTCGGTTAAGTTCCGACTTCGACTCTGGTTATAATCTCACAGTTCATGGGTTCAAGCCCCCTGTCAAGCCCCCTGTCGGGCTCTGTGCTGACAGCCTGTTTCAGATTCTGTGTCTCCCTCTCTCTTTGACCCTCCCCTGCTCACACTGTCTCTCTCTCTCTCTCTCAGAAATAAATAAAACATTAACAAAAAAAAAGAAACAAGTCTCAGGGGAAAGGGCGAAGGGTTGTGGGAAGTAAGAAGGAATGTGCCTCACTGAGATCACATTATAGGGTCAATTGGAGGACAGACTTGCTGTGGGGCTACCTAGAGTGGTCACCAAACCTGCTACCATGGTGCCTTCTGGACCCACTTACTTCCCCTGCAGCTCTAGTAGGCCCTGGGCCTTCCACCTGAGAAAGGCAAAGATGATTTGACATTCAAAGACTTACATCCCATGTCCTTCAGAGGTAAAGGAGCCATCAGAGAATCTACCAAGCGTCTGGGGTGAACATGTCCCCAGTGGAGAATTGTCTCCTACGAAGCAGGAGAGCCAGGAACTACAGAATCGGGGTCTGAAAACATCCAAGAAGGGACCTGAACCCCAACAGCTGAAACTCCATTCTGCTCTGCTAGGTATTCAGGCACAACAACAGTAATTCCTCCAAGCAGTTTCACCGGTGTGCCCGCGGACAGTCAACAAAATCGCCATGGTGTGTCTGGGGCTGTGGTGGTCAGAGGCAGAGGCTGGCTAGTCCTGTTACCTCCACAAGTGCAGAGGGCGGAGCTAATGATTCTATAGTTACTTCCTGGTAGAGTCCAAATGAAGATCGACTGTGTCCCTATGGTGATTTTTACTTGGCTGGCCCAGTAGAGATTTCTACCATGACTTTTCCAGAAATGACCAAGAGGAGATTTGAGAGGCTGGGATTACTAAGAAAATCTTAAAAGAAGGTTTTCTAAGTCAACTCTGTGCCCAGGCACCGCCCCCCAAATCCCACTCCAACACATACATACACAAACGTGGAAAACCCATATGCCAGTCAGCAAGGACCAGGAAAACCTTCCTGTAGCCAATCCTATCTGGGAAGATTGTCACCTATATTCTTCCTACCCAAGCTCTTCTCCTTTGCCAACTGTTCCTTCGATGAATTTTAAATATGATTTCCAGGATATCATCTTGGAATTTTAAAGGGATGAGATTGTTTAAATAGAGGCTAAAGAAGAAAGCAAAGAGAAGGATGGAATGGAGTAGTGAGGAAATAAATCCATGGCCCATGTAGCCAGAGTGGGCTAGGCTGCAATTTTCTCCTCAAAAATCTGCAACACTAATTGCCTCCACCCAAAGTAATTTTCCAAACAGCAAATTAAGAAGCTTAAAAAGAAATAAGCCTCACTCAGTGTGGATTAGTAGATGAGCAACTTTGTAGTGTAAGATCCTGATTGATGTGGTAGGGAGTTAAATGTGAGAGCTGGGGGCGGAGCTGATACTTTCTCAGAAATGATGAGGGAGCTGCGCCTCCCCCTCAAGTGAAAAGGAGCAATTTGGGGGGTTTATGCAAGCCTCACTAAGGAGGAGATTTATGTAAGGCAGAGGATTTTCCAGCCAGCCCAATCAGTGCCACTTGAAAAGCACCAGGGGCTGTCCTAAAGACATTGTCCTTCTCCAGATTTAGGTCAACAGCATTTAAATGGAGAGCCTGGGATTTTGCCCATTTATCTTAAAGGAGTTGATCAAGTTTTTCTCAGAGACTCATTCTTCTTCATCCTGATGCAGCATAGTACACAAAGAGATAAAGAGGTTTGGTAAGGACTATCTCAACGGGCGAATTCTTTTCTACTTTTTGGGCCTTCCTTTCCTGGTGCTTTTCTGTTCTCCAGTTCCCATAAATGTAGTCAGAATAATCAAGGCTAACATTTAGAGAATACTAATTTTGTGGCAGGGTTTGTGTGTGCCTCGCAATTACCTTTTTAATCTTTACAACCACACCATGTAACAGGTACTATGATTATACCCATTCTACAGATGGGAAAACTAAGGTACCAGAAGCTTAAGTCACCCACCCATAGGTTCATAGCTAGAGAAGAGTTTTATGCAGAGCTTGAGGTTTTGACCATCATGGTGTTTATACACCTATATCCTTGACCTCCCAGCATTCTCACGTGCCCCCACAGAATCAAGTTGCTCTCTTTGAACAACTCATCCACATCTTTATGAACACCCATCCACATCTTAGCCCTTTCCTTGGCCTGTCTCAGCTTGCACTCTCAGTGATGGGTCTGTCTGCTGCTGAAGGTGAAATAAGCTCACCCATCTAAGTCCAAATATCATCTTTTCCCTTAAATTTGCTTCCTATATTTAAAATATTTTTTAATTAAATTTTTATTTATTTATTTGAGAGACATAGAGACAGCATGAGTGGAAGAGGGGCAGAGAGAGAGGGAGAGACAGAGAATCCCAAGCAAGCTCTGAGCTGCCAACACAGAGCCAAACTCAGGGCTCGAACTCAGGAAACCATGAGATCATGACTTGAGCCAAAACCAAGAGTCAGATGCTTGAACAACTGAGCCATCCAGGCACCTCTAAAACATTATTTTTTAATTTGAGAGAGAGAGAGCACGGGCAAGAGCATGCATGAGTGGGGGAGGGGCAGAGGGAAAAAGAGAGAGAGGGAATCCCTAGCAGGCTTCACGCCCAGCTAGGAGCACCCAACTGAGCACTTGATCCCACAACCCTGGGGGCATGACCTAATCGAAATTCAAGAGTCAGACATTTAACCAACTGAGTCACCCAGGTGCCTGTATCTTTAAAGCCTTTATTTTATTTTGTGATTTTTTTAAAAAAGTTTATTTATTTATTTTCAGAGACAGTGAAAGAGAGAGACAGCAGGGAAGGGGCAGAGAGAGAGAGAGAGCATCCCAAGCAGGCTCTGCAGAGTCCAACGCAGGGTTTGGAACCTATGAACCATGAGAGCATAACCTGACCAAAACCAAGAGTCCACCACTTACCGGACTGAGCCACCCAGGTGCCCCTTATTTTGTGATTTTTTAAATGAGACTATATGATTAATAATAAAAGCTAGCACTTGTTGAGTACAGGTTATGTGCTAGACACTGTTCTGAATACTTCATATGTACTAATTCATTTCATCCTCTTAACCGCATGAAGAAGGTACGATTATGAATCCCATTTTACAGAGGAGAAAACAGACATTACAGCTAGTTAGTGGGTTGGGAAGCGAGGTTTGGGCTCAAGCATTTTGGGTCAGAGCCTATGCCCTAAATACCTAGCCCTACCGTCTCCCAATTTATCATCAGCCTCATTCTTCCTCTCTCCCATGCTCAAAACCCTGGCGTCAGACACAGTTTTTCTCTCTCTCTCTCACCAGTCATCAAATTATTTTCTTACTTCATCCTAATATCTTCTTGCAGATAGTCATCACGTTACAGACTCTCACTGGTCCTTATAAGACCCATCTTGGCCACTTCCCGATTGGCTGCCTCCCTCCAATCTCTTCCCTTCCAGTCCATCCTAAGTGCTGATCTCACCTCAGTTTTCCTACAACACTAATTTGTATGCATCATACCCTTCTCCCCAAATCCTAAATATGTTGCTTACCAAATGATTGGTTTAGATTTTTTATTTGGGTCTCTACAATCTGCAAAAAGTATCAATTATGGCCCCTTGGGTCATATTCACTCACTACCTGTTATTGTTTATCTCATGAGGTAAGAATGGGTTTTTTTAAAATGATTTTTAACGGAGGGACAAAATCAAAAGAAAATATTTTGGGACAACATGAAAATGACATAAAATTGAGAGTTCAGTGTTCTAAAATAAAGTTTTATTGGCATATATCTACTCTTATTTTTTACTCTTGGTCTGTGGATGCTTTTGAGCTACAATGGCAGCATGGAATAGTTGCAGTGGAGACTATCAGACTACAAAGACTAAAATTACTCTCTGACCCATTTCAGCAAAAGTTTGCCAATCTATGATAGAAACCGTATTTTTCTACTCAGTCTCCACTACCCAAACAGGTGTTCTTACTGGTCCTTGAAGACATATCAGGTACTTTTCTGTCTTAGGACTTTTTGTTTGTTTCCTGCTTTTCTCATTCTTTGGCTTAGATCAGAGATTCAGCAAAGTTTTTTTTTTTTTTTTTTTTTTTTTTTTTTTACGNTGTTTTGCTAATTAGAGACTAAGTTAGTACAAATACTTTGTGCACCCCTTAGCAATATCTACTAGAGTCGAATGTAAATACACTTTAAAAAACAGAAATTACACCCCTAGGTGTATACGCAAGAGAAATTCTTACATATGTGCACCAAAAGTCATGTGCTGCAAATGTTCATTGCAGCTGTAAATTATTATTCATAAGAACCAAAAATCAGACAAGACCTAGACCTCAAATGTCATCAACAGTAAAAATGTAAATATACCATGGTACATTGAAAGAATACTGTACCACATTAGAAAAGAGCAAAGTACTGTTATATACAATGGCATGTATAAACATGTATAAACCCCATATACACAATGGCGAACAAAAAAACTGGACACAAAAGAGTCCATGATGCCATTTTTTATGAAGTTCAAAATCGAATGGAACAATCTACGATGTTAGGAGTTAGGTTAGCGGTATCATAGTTTGGATTGCCCAGGAAGCAGAGATGTGTGTGGAGAAGTTTCGTGGGGAGTGCTCTGGGGTCAGCACCTGGGAGGGAATGAAGGGAAGCAGATAGGGCAGAGGTGATTGGTGATAAAGTGCTCAGTTAACCTAAAGGGGACCTCTCAAACTGCTGTGCGCATCAGAGTTGTTTTGAATTGAGATGAGGGGTCAGGTCTCCACGTTCTCATAGCCCCCAGTCACTGGACCTAAGACGCCCTCAGCAGGGTGCATGAATGTGGGTAAGCCTCCCTTCATTCGGAGGAAGTCTTAGAGGGAGACTAAGCTGAGAGTATTTGGCCAAGACTCCCAGTAGCTGGGGGGAATGAATGCTTCATATATGGAGGGGTTCTGGGTATCACCTCACGGTATCCACTACTAGTGGTTACTTCTCAGCAGGGGTAGTGACTGGAAGGAGGCACCGAGGTGGACGTCTTCTGGGGGTACTGGTGATGTCTTGTTCATCCAAATGAGGTTATAAGGGTGCATCCTCTTTGGAAACATTTACAAACCTATAGGGCTTTTATACTTTTCTACTTTATATTCTATGCTAATAAAAGATTATTTAAGGAAGGAGGAAGTGAGTCAGGATGTCAAAAGCACCTGAGAAGTCAAAAAGGGCCAGTACTACAAAATGTTGCCCGGATTTCAGAGCAGGGTAACCCCGAATGGCAACTGTGTCAGGGTGACAGTCAGGCTGGAAGGGGCTGATGAGTGCGAAGGAAAGAGGAATGCAGGGGCATCTCAAACACTTTTGAGATGTTTGCCTGCAAACGGTGGTGGTTTGAGGCGCAAAAGGGGTCAGTAAGGATTTTCTTCTAGATGGGAATTACTTGAGCCTTTTAAAGAACTGGGGGGAAATAGCCAGTGAGAGGAGCTGGTTGTATATACTAGAAAGATAAAGGGTGGTTGGTGAGGTATGGTTCCGGGGAATGCAGAAGAAAATGGGGTTCAAAGCACAGGGTGGTGCTTTATATCCAGAGATGTATATACATGTATATAAAGGTTGCTTTATATACAAAGCCACTCATCTGGTCCCTGGCACATGCTGCCTCATGTTGTTATGCCTCTATATACATGTAACATTTTTCCCTTTTTAAAAATCTTACTTATTTTGAAAGAGAGTGAACAAGTATAAGTATGGGAGTGGGGGAGGGGCAGAGGGGGGGAGGCAGAGAGAGAGAGAAAGAGAGAAAGAGAGAGAGAGAAAGAATTCCAAGCAAGCTCCATGCTCAGCATGGAGCCCGACGCAGGGCTTGATCTCGCTCAATCGACCGAGCCACCCACGTGCTCCAAGATTTTTATCTTTCAATAAAATTCTCTTGAGAACCACGGGTACGGGCCCTTGCAACTCCGCCGATCACTTAGCACAATGCTTTGCACACTATAGGCGTTCAATAAGCATGCTCTGGTAGTAGATGATGGCAGTGATGATAGAAATAAGAACAAAAAGGGGGTTTAATCATTTTTTAGGTCCAATATGGGGCTAAAGGTGAGATATATGAAGAAGAATTCCGTCCCAACATTTTTCAAATGTTGGCTTTTATTGGTATAGTGTATGTGTCTGAAGACGAGATGGAAGGGTCAGGGCAGTGAGCAAAGTGGGCATCCTAAGTTAGGCAACTAGGATCGGATATAATTCTCTTGTTTCAACTCTTTATTAAGACTATGACACTTCCCTTTCACACTCTTTAAATTAAAGGCCTTTCACAATTTGGAGAAAACGTGCTCAGAGAACCTCAGCAACTTGTTCAAGGCCACACAGCTGTGGATGGAAGCATGCCTAGCATTCGGGGCTCTTTCCCCAGCAGCTCTGTAGCCAGTCTGCCTCCACTGACCATGTGCTCCAGATGGCGTGCACATGCTGGGGTGTGAACATGCCAGGCCAGGAAATCTGAAATGTGTGTTTGATCAATGAAGGCGAGGGCTCGGTCCTTGGTGAAAACTCACTTTTCCCTTGGACTTGTCTCCCCAGACATATTTGTATTATGATGACAATTAGTAATTACACGGAGTCTTTCAACCTCAGAGACCTCAAACCTCCTTTAGATTGTAAATACACTCGTGCCTTCTGTTTGGCTTTGTGAATCATTCTGCAGGCCTGAGCGTCATGGAGGTGGCTAGCTGTTGGACATCCACCGCTGGAGTGTGGGTAGAAACTCCAGATCAGAGCAAGGAAAATCTGTAGGTGAGATCTTCATACCATGACTCTCTGGATTTATTGTCACAGACATTTCAGATCATAACATTTCAAGCAACAGTGTTCTACACAGTTCAATTGCAGATTGCAGTTAATTTTCTCCTTGCCTTTTCTTTATGTCAGCAATATTACAATTAAGTGAAAAACGAGTGCTCTCTATTTTCTCTGGTTAACCGAATCTAACTGCATCTCTCTCTGTTAACCCTTTCTTTCCTACTACCTTGGCATTTTGTTTTGTTGCATTTATTTTTTTTCAATTTGCAATCGAGCAAGGACCTATGAGGACGGCACAACAGCCTCAGACAACATGCTACTTTCTGCAGCAGATGCTGTGAAGATTCCCCCCTCGAGTTCCCCAGCAGCTGAGACGCATAGCTCCGTCCTCAAGCACGTAGACCTTCCGCTCTGTTCGGCTTTTTTCTGACTGAGGGCTTTTCGAGGGCTCCAAGGGTGCATCTCAACCCTTATAGAACAGGGCAAAAGCCTTATGCATTGAATATTCCTTGGGGGGGTCTTCAATAAGAAGCCAGTGGAGTCCGAGGATAAGTAGCCCAGGGTTGTACAGAAGCCAAGTGGTGTTGTTGAGAGGTGAATACAGTATGTCCGGCTTCGGAAGAGTGTTCTCTTCCTTAGGACACTCTGACCCGTCTCATACCCACGGGACTGGAAGATCAGGGAAAGCTCGGTGGAGGATGGAGCACTGGCGTTGGAGTAGGTGGGAATTGGATGTTTGGAAACAGGGTCAGGGCGTTTCAGCTAAGTGGTAGGCATATATTCCGGATGCCAACACGCTCTGAAACTGTCCTCTGCTTCTTTCGTACGGCTTAACTTTGCTAAGTGTAGGACTTAGTTTCCATTTGAGAAAGGATAAATTAATAAAATCTATTGGTTTTTTTCCCCTAGTTTTCTTCTTCTTCTTTTTCTTTTCCATGATGTCCTGTTGCAAGATGCAAGAGTTTGGGAAGACTGGACCAAAGGGCCTGAGAGACAATACATTCTGGGAATGCAGGACTTGCTTCCAGTGGAAATCCCCATACAGATCACATCTTCCATCTGCCTGCTGAAGCACAGAGATAAACACCATGACAGGAGGGCAAGGGAGATGTTTTTAAAACATCAAAATGCCTGAAAGCAGAGAATCTCGTAGGGCTTAAAAAGACTTTTATCTCTCAGATTCCTTTCTCCAGGGCGCATTCACTGCCCTTAGATTTAATATCACCCTTGAGTGACCGGGATGCAGCAAATGGTAAAACTATTTTCACCATCTCTGCGGAGCCCCTGAGCACCAAGAGACCAATCCCTCAAAAGAGAACATGCAAATGGCAGTTCCAAGGTGCAAGAGGCTGCAAGGAGGCCATAAGCACATCCTCCTGAAAAGAACTGTGCGGGAATCACAGGTGTATTTGACAAGCTTTGAGTTGATCCTGCAGAAGGGCAAGGTCTGGATGCTTCTCAGGTATCAAAGCTGTGTTCCATGCTGCGGGGCCCAAAAACCACTGACGTTGCATTTATCTGCCACTCACTTGTGACTCCGCGTTCCCCAATTGCCTAATTACTTTTGTGTGCCTCTTTCTGCTCCCTCCTTTCCGTTTGATGCAGCCAGGAATTATAACCCTGATTATTCCAGGCTGTTTCTTGAACACTGATGTGTTTCCCTTAACTGGAAATATGCAGTGCAGTCGCCTCCCTTCTGGGACTAGAAGATGAGATGTTTTGTAAGCTTGTCTCATCCTCCGAAGCACACGGCGGGGAGTGGGGTCGGGGAGCGGGGGGGGGGCGGGGAGACTCTTCCCTGTCCCTTCCCACACACTCTCCTCCTCCTCCGAATGCATAATCACTTCCTTCCTCATCCCACTCTCACCCCCTGAGTGATCAAGAATGAAAACCTTGCCCCGGGATGAGTTTCCCCACTGTGAAGCATCTCTTGAATTTTAAATATAGGACAAATGTATTCAATTCTCAAGTTTCACAGAAATGACTGGCCCCTAACCCTGCATGTGTATGAACGCAAACACAGTAGAAATGTACATTTGAATTGACCAAGAGCACAATTCTGAGTGCCTATAAGGTAATTCTTTTAGCAAGGCATACATAGTGTGGGCTGCGGCCCAGGCATGGCCAGCTTTGCCATTCCAGTAGCCAGGTGGCCAGTGGCCAAACCTTCTGGTAGAGCACTGGGGAGGTGACCCCAGAGCAGGGGCTCCAGACCGGGAGACGGCCGAGAGCTGTTTCTGGAAACTCTTTACCCTGCACCCGCCTACAGCTGCTGGGGCACATTCATCTACCCAGGCACTGGGGCCTTGCTTCGCGCCTGCCGGACATTTATCTTCCTGACAAGCTCACATCGGGTAGGTTCCATGGGGTAAACCCAGGCAGGGCCTCACCCTGGTAACTGTCAACCAGTGAGTGACTTCAGTGTCTCAACCTCAGAGCAGAAGCCTGTGAAAACTTCTGCTCCTTTCCAAGATGCAGTTCATTTTTCTTCTTTCAAATGGGGATGAGTAGCGGTGAAAATGAATTCTTCTTTGCACAAGTCACTTCGTGTGGCTGCACTCTGGGAAATTTTGGTGTAGGTTTGGCGCCGGCACCACACTGCTTTTCTCTTCTGCCCCTTCCCCCACTTTTCAAAATAAAATTCATCCCTTCTTTTCCTTTTTGTTTTATGTTCAAGTGTGCATGACACACACATTACAAAAATTTGACAAAAGTCTGAGCAAAAGGCAAGAAAGGCCATCCACAACCCCACCACCGCTATCAACTGCCGCTGCGTCCGGGTTTTTGTCAGCCTACTCACCAGAGTCATGTGCATATGTAACTTCACTGGCATATTTATAGCAGAGATACATTAAAAAATGTTTTTAATGTTTTTTTTTTTTTGAGAGAGGGAGAGAGACAGAGTACAGGTGGAGGAGGGCAGAGAGAGAAGGAGACACAGAATCTGGACCAGGCTCTAGGCTCTGAGCTGTCAGCACAGAGCCCTATGCAGGGCTCGAACCCGCAAACCGCGAGATCATGACCGGAGCCAAAGTTGGATGCTCAACCGACTAGTCACCCAGGCATCCTGCAGAGATACATTTTTGCATCTACTTTCTTTTGTTTACTGAACATGATACGGCAAGCCTTTTTCCAGATCATCACATAGCATGTATATTCATCCTTTTGTTCACCATTCTATTGGACAAATAAAAGTAATGGATGTCACCATTTTCCTACACTTCATCAATATGAACAGCTTCCAGCTTCTTGCTGTTATATGAAAGCACTGTTCCTTTTCCCTTTGGGATTATTTCCTCATGACGACTTCCTAAGAAGAGTTTCTTCTCTATTTTTGTTTTGGATCCAGAGCAAAGTGCTATTTTCCTGTTTATATCAATGTCTTCCTTGGTCTGACGGAGGGCTGGGAGTCTGGGTTGGGAACTTTCTCCGCTGATGTCTTGGGTCATGGGAGATGGACAGGGGTGGAGGAAGGGGGCACCGGCCTTTATAGGGAAGTGGAGAAAACTCACTGTGCAGCTAATTAGAAAGTGCCATGAAGCAAGTCCAAACTTTATGGCTGTCCTAGAATTGATGACGGTTTCTAACCAGGCCTGCCTGTTCTCTTGCAGGTGTGTGCAGCCTCCCAGACCATATGGTTTTCGGCTGCACTGGGCCTCGTTCTTTGTTCAGCCCATGATCTTGTAACTGAATATCAGTTAATAACTTTTCATAATAATGTAGCTTAGATCAGCTTTGAGGTCCAAAAAAGGGGCCCTGTACAAAGCTCTGTCTTTTCCAGACCCCTGCCGCCCCTCTGGCACACCTGCTGGGAGACGTGGGCCCCACGGCTGTCCCCAGGGCAGAGTAACATCAGAAGTTCACAGAGGGCAGCTGCACATCCAACAAGTGGAGAGGCCAAGGCACGGAGCTCGTTCTTCAGCAGTAACTCGTCTCCCCTGGGATCTGCTAGTAGGACTGGGGTCCTGTGACTTAAAAATGAGGGGGGGGGTAGTGCAGAGCTTTTGACTTAAAGCTAGTCTAAAGCAGTTTGCAATACCCAGGCAGTCTCTGACTTATGTGAACTGATTTACAGGCTCTCCTGAGAGGCCTGAGGTCACCTGGGATCTTGGGATCAGCCTAGGTCAGCTCTGTAACCAAAGGAATTCTCTACCCTCCCTATTAGCTATGGGATTTTGCCCTCTTTTGTCCCCTCACACCCACCTCACCTTCCCCATGAGGGGTCCTGCCATCTTTCTTGCTGTCTCCTCTCCCTGGGTAGGAGGGAGCCCGTATGGCTGCAATCTGCCTCCCCCTTCCCCGCCCTGGGCCTTCACACTCCAGCCAGATGACCAGCAGTGCTCATGGGCTCTGGTAGCCAGCAGTGCCAGGGAGATGGGTGTCCCTTGGATCCTACTGGAATCACCAGGGACCGTTAGAGAAATACTCCTGCCTGGGCCTCACTGCAGACCCACTGAATTGAAATTTCTCAGGTGAGTGCCAGAGATGTCCTTGACTCATTCAGAGAAGGAGTCATGGGCAGGAACTATGTTCATGAGCTTGTGCTTTGGTGCTTCACATAAGGCAAGAGCACCGTCACTTGACACACATCAGTGTCTTTCCGTCTGAACCTTGGCAGGGATGAAGGGCATGTGAAGGTTTTCACGACCCTGGAAGTGTGTCCTTCCAATTGTTACTAAGCAGAGAAACACTTTTGAAAACAGAGATGGGGCAAGGGCAGGCAGGAAACTCTGTTCAACTTGGCAATTGCCTGGGAAGGGAGGGATGGGCCTAGCAGAAGCCATAGACAGATGGGTAGATACATCCTGAAGCCCTGCAGGAAAGAAAGTGATGGGGCATAAGTCTGGGGTGTGGGGGCGTCTAGCTTCTTTCCCGGGCAGGACGTCTTCACCCCTTAAGTGTTTTCATCCACTAAGCTGGACCTATGCCAACCAGATATCCCAGCACCCAAGACCTGAGAGTTACAGAGCAAAGGTGGGTTTGGATCTTTCATCTTCACTCATGCCATGCCCCAGCATCCACCAGAGCCTGGCCATACTTAATCAAGACTTGTTGAATATTAAACTCTAGTATTTATTTTGCAGTGATCTACTGGAACTGTACTAACCAGTTTGCTTGTACTATCTCATTTAATTTTTACAACAACTCTGGAGGGTAGATACTCTTATTATCCCCATTTCAGGGGTGAAGCTGAGGCAGACTGAGAGCAGGCAATGCTCTCAGGTCTCACTGCTGGAAAGAGAAGAGTTGGGACTAGATCCCAGTCCATGGGGGTCCTGCTTTCTCTGTTCAGGGCCATGTGGCTGGCAGATTTTGTTCTAAGAGTCGGCCCCTAGCCTGAAAAACGTCATGAATCACACAGGCTTTTGTTAGTATCTTTAGTGCCTGACCCTACAGTGGGACATTGTCCCTATGGAAAAATGTTCTCATCATTCCAAACACGAGGCTTAGGGAAATACTACTGGAGCCTTGCCAATGGATGAAGGACAAAGCACAATTCGGGGTCGTTGGTATTACTAAACGCTATCTTCCTCTTTGACATTCCCAAGAAATAGAACCAAAAGGAAGCTTTGATTAAATACTGTGCTGATTCTTAGAACATCTACTCTCCATTCCAAGTCCCTTCTCTCTCCTTGAGATAGTTCTAGGGATAGCTCAGAGGTCAGTCTGATTCTGGTTAAGACCTGGGTGTGGAGGGACAGAAGTCACAGAGAGATTGCACCCCTGGCAGCCCAACCGTCTATGCTATTTCCTGAATGATTCCGCCAAATTTGGGACTGAACTTCCTCCAACTGGCCTCGTAGGCCTTTCTAGTGGGAGTCCAAATCCTCACAGAGGAGCTGGATCCAGCCAGCCCAAATGCCTTGGGGACCTTCCAGTAGGGACTTGGGGGCACAGGCAGAACCCTCTACCATTTCTTATAGACACAAGAAAAGCTCATGGGCTAATGCCAGGGTGAGAAGATTGTCCATTTTGCTCCCTTACCCTCCAGGTCATACACATCCATCTCTTCAGTCTCCTGTGGGCCAGTGGGGAAGAGACATGCTGGAGAAACCACTCACAAAGCATTGATATGAAGCAAGCTGGCTTGATAGACGCATTACAAAGGAGGGATGACTCAGCCTTCAGAAATAATTTAGAACGGGATGTGAGAGGGAATGAATCTTAAAGTATGCATGTGGTGTGGAGGGTAGAGATTCAGGCAGGCAGGGAAACATTGCAGAGACGAGGGGGCAGATTTTTGCTCCCAGAGCAACACCACCAGAGGCAACAGTGACTTCCTGGCAATACAGTCTTCCTCTTATATTCATTTAAAACCCCTTCTTCTTTCTAGGTAGCAAATATGAGTGAATGTGAACTGGTCCCAGGGTTATATACCTAAAAGTAGGAGACATTGGTTTATGTTGTAGACATATAGACTCTTCAAACCAGAAGTGTGTGTATGCGTCGTGTAGTGTGGTGGGAGGTATTGTGAGTACCCTGATGGGAAGACGTCTGGCTTCCACTTATGAGGTGAAACAGCACAGGATAGGTAGGTAAATAGCAAATATCCCTCAATATGATTATCCTGGTACACGTTTTCCACCAGAGATGAAGTCAAGCAGACATCCTAAGTTGGAGAAAGAAAATACGAGATGACAAGGGTTCTTGGGATTTATTTGTAAGAAAATGATACCTGTGTTCACCTTGAATTCCCTGGAAACATGATTGGTGTTTTGTGCAGACAGGAACGTGTAATGTTACACAAAGGATTTGGATGATAAGGACAACACTCTTAAGGACTGGCCAGCACACCGGGGCCTGCTCTTCTCAGCTTCAGGATAGCGAGCCTACAACATTATTACAGTGCTGCCTCATTACCTCCAACTGTTGGCACTGGGCTGAGGCTGATGCCTCTCATCCCACTGGTACAACAGGTCAGCATTCACCTGCCCAAAGCAAGGTGAGGTTGCAAAAAGGGCAAACACTAGAAAGTGCTAACCAATCCTACCCCAGTGGTGGTTCCCAGCCCCTGCTGCCTAATCTTCTGTCAGTATCCAACAACTTCCTATCTTCCACGAGTTTCTCTTTGGTTTTGTGTTGGGCTCTGGGATCCTCAATTTCCCCTCTCACTTCCCAGCATTTGAGTTTACTTTGCTGTATCACTCAGAACAGGTAGAGATTTTTACTTTTGATTATTTATTTGTTAGCCAGCCAGCCACATTATCAAGCTACCTTATTTGTTCTAATTATCTTTCAAGATTTGGAGCCCATTATTTGACTCTCTTAGTATTACAGGAAACTCTGATAATCTTATTTATTTTCATTTTGAATGTAGTTCATTTTATAGAGCACAGCAACACATCTGTGGGCTTCTATAGTCTTTTACATTCCAAGTTTAACTGGAATGCTCACAGCATCCCCAGAACATGGCATTGTGTGGAACTTTCTTTCTTAACTAATTTATATCTTTTTTTCTTTTTTAATGTTTTATTTATTTCTAGGAGAGAGAGAGAGGGAGAGACAGCGTGAGCAGGGGAGGGTCAGAGAGAGAGGGAGTCACAGACTGAAATAGGCTCCAGGCTCTGAGCTGGTAGTCAGCACAGAGCCCGATGCGGGGCTCGAACCCATGAACCGCGAGATCATGACCTAAGCGAAAGTCGGGTGCCCAACCGACTAAGCCACCCAGGCGCCCCACTAATTTATATCTTTTTATTAAAAGTCTCAAGTCTTTCTGTGAGGACATTATTACTGTTCTTTCCTGGGGAAAACATGTCTTCCTGCATTTGCCCTTTGTATCTGTAATAGGTTGGTGCATTGTGTAATTTTCTTTATCTTTTCCCTGTGAGGAGTGGACAAATTTCTCATCTTATTATTCTCATTTATGGGTTTAGTACCTACCTTGCTCTGCCTGTCTTGCCTCCATTAAATCTTGAATTTGGTAACTTTTGAAATTCTGAAAGGAATCTGTAATAATCTCAGGTTATGTCTTCTCAGATCTCTACCGGTCCATGGGTCTCATATTTTTGGTAAGTGCTTTCCCTGTTTCTTAGGAGTGCAAGTCATATTTACTCTGAATCTTAAGAACAGTTGTTTGGAACAACTTTATCTTTTGACATGTCTAGTGATTTGTCTTCCTTCTTCCCTCACTTCCCTCTCAACCACAGAAGGAAGTCTATGCATGTCTAATATTAGATACTGAGATAGATTTTATCAGAGTTTTTGTAGATACTTGTCCAAATATTTTAGTCCCAGACTAAAGAGGAATATTGGAAGTTTAAACTTTCTCTAGTCTAATTAAACTGAGATTCTCATTGTCTATGAAGCACAGGGAGGGAAAAGGATCAGAGGCAGCCATGGGCAGGTGAGTTACGACTCTAGAAGCATTTCCTGTGCATGTGTGCTGTGGCACACTGAAATTAACTGCTCTCATTTCTATCTGAGGGTGATGCCCTCTTAAAGAGATGGCTGGAACAATGTCCCATTTTACCTGGTGCTTCAATTCATATCAGGTGACACTGTAGTGCAATCCCCAGGGTAAGCTTCTTCATGTGCAGGGTAGGGGTTTTCCCCAAACTGACCTTGAGCTCACCCTAACTCCTAACTTCTGTCCTATTGATCTTGAAGGGATATTTTGTTTTCAGTAGTGATCACAGGCCCTTCCTCCAGTTGTGTTTTTCTGTCATAAATTTGACAGATTGTATTTTCAAAATGGCCACAAGCCATCCTTGTTCAGAAGGATGCATCTCCTCATACCACAAAAGGATAAGTAGTTTCCTTACCCTTTAACATGACCTGGTCTCTAGGCATAGAATGTGGTGGAAATGACACTGAATGACTTCACAGGCCAGAACAGAAGAGGTGATAGAGCTTCAGCCTGATGTTCTCTTTCCCTGTGTCTCTCTATGCACCTTGAGAGAAGTCTGCTGCCCTGAAGCCTCAGGGCTGCAGATACGGTGTGGAGCAACCATACAGAGATAGAATGTCCCAGGACCCTCGGGCTTCCCAGCCTGCACCACCAGATCCGGGAGGGAGTGAGCCTTCAGATGATTCCATGCTCCAGCCCTTGAGCTACCCCAGCTGCCACTCAGTGCAGCAGACATAAGCTGATTCTGCCAAGCCTTGCACAATGCAGATCCATTAGCAATGTTGTTTTAAGTCACTGGGTTCAGGGTGTTTAGTCACCCAGCACTAGATAAATGGAACACATGTTAACTTATAGACAGGGACTTGTTCCATCCCATTCCATTTTTATATATTGCGGACATACTTCAAAACGTCTGGCCTTTCATGTTACCCTTCCCTGTTCCATATTGGTAAAGGTATTGTTATTTATTTTATTTACATAAAAAGACAACATTTTAATGCTCATTGGTCATTACATTAGAATTACAGGTGAGAAGATAAAAATGTGGACTCAAATTGCCACTGTGAACAGAAACCTGTGTTTTAGTTTCCAAGTAAGATGCTTGCTGTGTGATATCCGGAAATACACATCCTTTACTCACGTGTCAGAGTGAAGGAATTTATCAGAGCCATTGTTGGCATTTAGCAATGCCCAGGTCTGTTGGACTCTTTGGCCCTGCTCATGTGTATTCATGACAGTAATGTATAATTTAGGGGGATTTCTGCATGTTCACCTGCTTGATAACAGAATAAATTACTTCTAAAAGTTAATCTATCAAGGCAGCTTGGCACAAAATATCCAGAGCAGAGTGTTAACCTAAGGATAAATAAAAGTAATAATGCCCTCCTAATTTCATGTGGAATCAACAGTGTTAACAGGATGTCAGAATCAAAAGATTAAAATCCCTAAAAAAATCACAGTTGTGTTAAATTGGTAATAAATCATTGATCTTCTTCCACTGTGGTTGGCAGATGATTTTTAATATTTTTTCTTGCTCATGCGGCATTACAGAGTGAATCTCACTGCCATCTTGTTCTTGCTGGTTTCTGGAAGCGGAGTCCTGGGAAACATTCTTTTCTTCTGATTGGTACTTCTTTCTCATGTTCCCCCTCTTTATGAGGACATCTGAACAAGATGCAGACCATTTAGGTCTTTGGAGGAAATGGCCTCTCAATAGTTAAGAGGAGGAAGTGGTGTGGAAGAGAATCACCTGGCAGGATGGAAAGGGTACAGCCTCTAAGACTGGACTTGGGATTGGGTTGTGGCCACTGATACAGTCCTGTGATCTGGGGCTTTATCTGAAGAACAGGCATAATCAGATGCATTATTCTGGGGCTGTCATGACACAGTACCCCAGACTGGGTGGATTAAACAACAAAAATTTATTTTCTCACAGATCTGGAGACTAGGAGTCCAAGATCAAGGTGTTGGCAAAGTTTTTTTTTTTTTTCCTGAAAAGCCTCTCTCCTTGATTTGTAGACATTCATCTTCCCCCTGTGTCTTCACACTCTTCCCTCTGTGATGTCTGTGCCCTAATCTCTTCTTACAAGGACACTTGTCATGTTGGTTTAGGCCTTACTATAATGACCTTATTTTAACTTAATTGTCTCTTTCAAGACCCTATCTTCAAACACAGTCACATTCTGAGGTTAGGGCTTCAACATGAGTTTTGGGGGGACTCAATTCAGCCCCATAACACACATCTGTCCTAAAGAGATAATATAAATAAAGTTCCTTCTCCTAATTCCAGAATCTTTGTTCTTGGTGGAAGAAGAGAGTGCATTTCCTTTATTCTCAATCTAATTTTCCATCTTCTTTTCTTTCTAAGAAATTATTTGTGAGAAATGATAGAATGATGATTTTTAATATTTTTCTTTTTCAAAGATATTTCTTCATTAGTCTCAAATGTAATTCTCACCATTTTCCCCCTCTCTTGGAATGAGGATATGAGCTGGAGCAGCTTCCCTGAGACCAGAAGAGGAGCTTGGGCTTGGAAATCCCTTAGAAGAGTAAAAAATAGGGTATTATAGCTGGCCGAAGTTAGGGGCGCTGCTGTGTTACACATGCATGTAAATCGTGTTCGAGAAACTAGGAGAGGGAGGAGTGGACAGGACTGGGGTGAGCGTGGAGGCAAGTGTTATGTGATCAAGTCAGATGACCAGGCTGGAGGTGGATCACGCACAGTTTAACAACCCACCGTAAGAATTTGGAAATGATTCTGACGGATCATGGAGGGCCATGATCTAATTTACATTTTCAAAACACTGGTGCTGCTTAAGGAAAGCACTGTAGGGGCAGGGGCAAGTGTAGAAGAAGAAAGCCCATTTACAAGACCAGTGATTTGCTAAAGGAGGTAGTGACTTGGACTAAGGTGGTGGCATTACAGAGGGAAGAAATGTATTCTGAAAGTAGTACCAACAAGATTTGCTGATTGTTTGGATATAGCGTCTGAAGGGTAGAAGAGGTCAAGGATGACATGCAATCATCTGGTTTTAATGATTGAACTGATGGGTGGCGCTAATTAAAGAGATGGGGATGGCAGAAGGATAGCTGGATATTTTGGGGGAAGGGAGATGGGATAAAGTTTTAGTTATATAAATTTTGAAATGCCTGCAATATTCAAATGTTGATATTGACTAAGTAGTTGTCTATGAGTCTAGACTTCAGGGAAGAGGTTGAAGCCAGCAACATAAATTTTGGAGTCATCACTATAATAAGATGGCATCAGAAACCACAAGAATGGATGAGAACATCTAAGGAAACACATCTGGATGGAGATGTCTAAAATGAACCCTGAGGAGCTCTGTTCTTTAAAAGATGGATAGAAAAGGAAGATTTAGGAAAATAGCTTAGTAAGAGTGGCTACTGGGGAAAAAGGAAAAATAAGAATGTGGTGTCCTAGAGGCAAAGGAAAGATATACAAGGGAGTGACTAAACAGGGGCAATACTGTTGAGGGTATTAGGACAGGCAGTAAAGTGCTCACTGGCCTTGGCAAGATGGACATCGTCTCTGATGCTGAGAGAAGAGAGCAAGTCAGTGAATGAATGGGAAGTGAGGAAGTGAAGGGAGTGTGCAGAGATAATTTCTTTTGAGTTTCCCTATAAAAGGAAGCAGTGAAAAGGAGTTGTAGCCAGATGGAGATGTGGGATCAAAAAAGAATTTAAAAGTTTGAGAGATACTGAGTATATTCAGATGCTGATGGGATGTATCTAGTAGAGAGAGAAATTGGTGATAAATGAGACAGAGGGGGAATAATGGAGAGAATGAATTCCTCAGAGAACTAGGCCAGAGAGTAAGTTCTAGATAGATTTTGATGGGAGAAGAAACAGTGTTTTATTTTGCTTTCTTAAGACTACAGCGGATAACTTTCTTAGGGAAAAATTGCCAGGGTCAAGACCATGGACATTTTTTAAAGGCTCTTGACATATCTGTTAATTTGCATCCAGAAAAGCTATTTCAATTAACATCTCACTTTTATTACGTTCCTTTGAATATTTAAATATATTTTTTAGTCATTATGATTTTCTTTTGTACAGTATCTATTGCATCTTCTAAAAACTGGAAAATGATTATTAAAGTATGAGCATATAAGTTTTTATAGATTAATAACTGTCCCTTTGCCATATTTACTATAAAGGTATTTCCCAGTTTGCTCTTTGCCTTTTAAATTTTTTGAATGATGCTTTTCTGTGAGTTTTTCCTTTGAGATTCCTTCTGTTGATTTTCTCCTTATATAGCATGTGTTTTCTCCTAAGGAACAATACTTTAAAGAATGATTTTGAAAGTACAATATTGTGATTTAGATTGCCCTATACCTCTGTACTAGGGACATATGGCTCAGAAATGGAGCAGTTCACCCCACTCCATTGCATTTCCAGCACCAAGAAATGAAATATTCCCCCCCCCAGAAATATATTATATTTCATGTCTGGTAAACAGCAAACAAAACTCAAATAATCTACACCAAAACAATTGGCCATAGAAACCTTCACCAGTGAAATTTTTGCAACATCAGAAGCTAAGCCAAGCAATAACCAACCCACATCACAAAGCTCAAAATGCTGAATCAAGTTACCAGTGTTTTGGTGTAAACTTGCTTTTCAGTTGTTTATCTGATGAACTACTACTTTGTTTCACTCAGAGAAACTTCTGGTCTGTCATCATAACTAACTAACCTACTTCCTACCTTCCTTCCCTCCTTCCCTCCTTCCTTCCTTCCTTCCTTCTTTTCCTCCTTCTTCATTGTCAATGTGCAGCACAGGAAGTTATGATGGATCTACAGTTATTACCACAGGAAAATTAAGTGTCACTGGTCTCTAAGTAGTGATGTAGGGGGAGGAATAAAACACGAGTCAGGCATGGACACTCACTTTTCTCCACAGCGTGAGTGGTTTTACCAATCTAGAGGAAGAATCATGGCTTGACACCCAGAAGACTATCAGGTCCCTCATAGTACAATAAAACCAAAACCCACTTTTTGAAGGATTTCTTTTGTTTTCATAACCTATTTCCTCCTCTCTCTTACTTCCTTGACCTTTCTCCTCTTCTCTATCTGGTACCGTTTTTAGACCCAAGCAAGACGGTTCCTGTCCTGGATGCATGTCTCAGGGGACGTGCTCTTGTTTTCCTCCTTCCCTCCCTGTGGTATGAAGAATCCACAGGCTAAGAGGTCATGCCCTAGCTTCTGCCTCTCTTCAAACCATGCTCTAAGTAATCAGGTAGAATTCCCTGTCCAAAAGACCCTGTGTCTAGTTCCAGAGACTTTATGGGCCTTTTCCCTGGGCCTAGCCTCTGGCGCTAGGGTGTGCCTCTTAGATCTGAGTGATAGCCGCAGGAGGCTGTTTGGTAAGGGGTATGGACAGAGCTTGGACTCACAGGGGGCCTATGAATGAAACCCCTGGAGGTGTGGAGACTAACCCAGGGTGGGAAGAGGAAGGGAGCAGATTGTGGATAAGAGACCAGGGCAGGTGACTGCTCTCCTCGCACCACTGCATTCCAAAACTCTGAGGAGTTCAAGAATGAAAATTTACAAACCCTGGACTTCTCATTTGCTATGAAGATGTATTTGTCAAGGTAAGAGAATATTACATATTTTACTTGTTGAGTGTTTTTCACTTCTATTCTATTAAGTAAATTTTTTTACTTGATGTTCAATTGATATATAACGTTTAAATATTTAGACACATAGTAAATAGTTCATTTGCCCTCTTGCCCTGGCCCTGAAAATGTTGGGGTGGCTTTGTCCATATCCTCTCCTCCATTTATTTCTCATTTTCTGCTTCACTCCCCCTTTCAGCCAATCTTCTCCTCTGACGACACTGTTGGGACTTGCTGAGCTCTGGAATTGACCTTCAGGATTGGTGGGGGTGTTGTTTCTCTTTCTCATTCCTTGCCTGTCTTGGATTATTTCTCCACCTTGCCAGTTTGAGAATCCTGTATATAATGATGGCTATTTCTGAAGGATAAGCAGAAGCCTTTATATGGCACCGAAAACATTAATTAATAAATGAGTAAATGGAAACAGATGCTAAGTACCACTAACATAGGCTCAGGCGTGTCCCTTTGTTCTATTTGGTCTGGCCAAACCATTGCCTACTTCCACGGGCCTCTCCTCTCTTGTGTCATGCTGGGGGTGTGGTAGGTGGGAAATGGGACAGGCATACCTGTTTGGCCACACATGGGTTTTCATAAGGCTCTAGGATGCTTTCCTTTATTCCCACTGCCAGAGTTTCTAGAAGCCAGTGGTTCTCAAACTTCAGCATGCATCAGAATCACCTGGAGGCCTTTCGAAAACACTGAGCCCAATGAGTTTCTGAATCAGTAAGCAGGAATGGGGTGGGGCCCAATAATTTGCATTTCTAACCATTTCCCAGGTAATGTTAGAGCTACTAATGCAGGTCGTACTCTGGGAACCACTGCTATAGGTCATCAAGTTTTATTGGATTTTCCCTGCTTGAATCTCTACTGCTGACGTGAGATCACTTGTAACTTGTGGTCCATGAACAGACTCTGACTGAGCTCAGAACGCTGCACAGAGACCAGAAAAGTGACTTGGGACTCTAGCTCCTAAGTTCATATGCCCCTGCCCTATGGACACTGTGGCTGCATAGTTAGTGATGGCAGGGGAGTTCTTCTCACAGAGGCAACGTGAGTCTCCACTTGGCAAAATATAAAACAGCCTTGGCCATACCCTTTCCTGCAAGCTTCTCTTTAATTGCAGAAACCTGGGTGGCCTTCACACAAGTTGTTTGCACAGCGAAGGAAAAAAGATAAGTTTGGTAACCTTGGAAGACCCAATCTCTTTTTTTCCCAGCCTCCTGAGAAGCGGTGCCCAGAGGAACAAACACTGTGTGTGGGAAACCAGAGAGGGGCTCTGAAGGGTGGACTGGTGAGGCCAAAAAGGGGGTGGCTTTTCTTAAAAGTAAATGTCTCCTGATCTGCCTAAAACCATGGCCTGCTGTGTAAGAGTTCATTAGCTGGAATTCCATAAATGACAATAGTCCAAACAGGACATTATTCTTCTTACCAGGATGTAATCACACAGAAAAACAATCTTGGCTTCTACTGCTGGGTTACAGCAGCCAGTCCAAAATACGGCTCTTAACGTGACTCTCTTAGGGATTTGCATCTTATAGGGATAAGCAATTCTCAGCTCTGTCAACAACTAACCACATGGGTTTCAGAGCACTGACTCACGCAGGATAAACTCAGCCGCCGGCCAGGGTGCCTAGGATCTAGGCATTACTTGCGCACTTTCTCTTGTGCAAAGCTATAGGTCAATTGCTGGCTTCGTTTTCCAACCCCACCTCTTCCCAGTGACTTGTGTTATGGGTTGCTGAGTCTACCCCAGATCTGTCACGCTCTGAGAGCCTCCTTGCAATGAGACAGCTTCTTTCATCACAACGAAAATAGCAACCATAGGTGCTGTTCATTGAGCACGAACTCTGCCTCAGGACCCAGGCAAGCATTCTTATCCACGATCCAATGTAATCCCTACAATAATCCTAGGAAATGGGGTTAATCACCCCGAAACTACAGGTGGGAAAACTGAGACTTAGGAGTTAAATGGCTCTCTCAAGATGACACAGCCAACAAGAGGCGGCCTTGATGGAAACCGAAACCTGTAGCAATGTCCTTGCCTTTATATTTTGTACTTGATAAATGTTCATTAATTTAGGTCAATCAGCATATCTACATGTGTAGATATCTACATTCAGGAGAATTCCAGAGGCAGGCTTTAACCTCCTACATTATTTAGAATCGGGAAACTCATTTAACCAAACACTCCATTTCCCAGCCAAGTCACTTAAATAAATTGTTATAGTATCATCAATACTCAATCACTACTCAATTACTTGCATCATAGGAGGTAGCATTAGTGGAGATGAAAACTGTGGGTAATCAATACAGCTGTGTTTGTGATGCGACTCAGCGGCCTAGGACGTGAAAATCGGGGGTAAAGCATATGGCTGCCTACCGGTGAGTTGTAGCAAGTAGGAGCAAACCCATTTTCCTAGCAGAATTTGTGATTGTCATTTTTTTCAGCAACCCGTTCCCACAGGCATACCAGACTCTATGATAAGCTTCACTTCTTCCCAAAGCACAGCCCATGCTCTCAACATCTTTTTGATGGCTTTAGACACGAGTCTAAAGGNAGACAAAATTATCTGTACATGAGAAATAGCACCTGCAAGCAGTCATTCCTTCCTGTCACAGCCAAGAAGGGTGTAGGAATACCAGGCTGTATTAGACCCCCATTTGCACAGGGAAACACTGTGAGAGGCAAGCTGCTTTCAAGTCAAGTTCTGATGGTCAGGATCAGGTTCTAGAAAATCCTAATATCCTACTGCAGAGTTTCATTTCATGCAGTTTTCTACAACCATCTCAGGTGTATGGTTTTAACCTGTAATAGCTTTGGGGGTAATACTTCCATGAGTTTACTTCTATCCTTCCTTTGTTACAATTCACTTTGACTAAGTCTTTCAACCTTATTGACATGCTCTGGAAGAAATATGTTAAAATGAAAAACTAAGCCTGTTTTTAGATTGAGAATACCTAGATTTTAAACCTAGCTCTGTCGCTTACTAGCTGAGGAGGACTTTCAACCAAGATGGCGTAACTTACATGGGAATCCCCTGACCCCAGTCGTCACGCATAACAATGCTTTAAAAATTAAAGTATCTGAACTACCTGGTTGAATTCAAAAGCAAGAAAGGGCAATGTCAAGGACTGAGGGATCCCTAGTGGGGAAAGGCAGCTGAGGCCTGTGCTGACACAGAGCAGATGTGTGCCTGAGAGGAAAATGTGTTATAACTGAGACACGACTGACAGAGGGAGTCAGGACTGGCTTCTTTGGACAAAGCTGTGAACCAGAAAAGGTCTCGTGAATGGGGACAAGGAAGTCTCTACTCTCCATCCCAAGAATGACAGAGACTTGGGCTCCTTGTCCTGGACCATAAGTAGAAATGGAGCTGAGAGTCAGACCCCAAGTCTGCGGCACACGATGGGGCCATGGGTCCTGAACGCTTGTACTACATGTGGTGTGGGATTCTTAGAGTGTGGGAACCCAGACACCAACCTAAAAATCTGTCCTGGTCTGGCCAACTGTGTGGGTTCCAGACCAGCACAAGCACAAGGACGCTTCTAAATATTCTCCTAATGTGCTCCCTGGCCCGTGGGAGAGCACCTTCCTGGAGCCTTGCTTCCCTCAGCCTCAGAGACTCACAGGCGCTTTTGGGGAGTCTCGCGGTCTGCAGCGATGTGCAGCAACTGCTTAGGGACATTCATAGCTCTGAGGTCTCAGATCACCACCGACCTCCTTCACTGCCCCTTTCTCCACACCTCCTCCCAGGAAAGGCCCCAGTTCACAAGTTATCTCCCTTTTTCCTGAAAGAAACCTGTTTCCTATTCTCTTTCCTAGATGCCTTAGCAACTGTAGATATTCAATCCTTTGTTCCCAGAGTAGGTACGGCCACAGAGATGTGTATCAGGGAAGGACAAAGTCCAGCTTCCTCTGGGGTCGGTCACTGGAAGCACTGTGCTCCACATACTCCCGTCAAGGCCCCGCAATCCAAACAATGTCTACACAATCCCACTTGCTTGCCCCCAAATTATTCCTTTGGTTCTGTCTTTTATCATGATGTCCTCCTGGTGTATTGCCCGTAGGGAAGGAATATTTCCCTTCTCCCAAAGTCCCACACCTCTTTATCTGTCCTTCTCTTAGGGGATTTGTTATTCTCTTGCTGCATAGTTCTCTTTATGCACTTGCCTCTTCTCTCTTCCCCATAATAAGCTTCTCAATTCCAAGTCCAAGGAAAAGGAAAGCCACTGATCCACACTCTATCTTTACGTTTTCATATTCTATAGAGGTATAAAAACCACACAAATAAAAACAACTTTTTCCCCTTTCCACTTTGAAGTCACTCTCTTCCTTCATTTTGGTTGCTTAAGTCCCTTTTGGGACAGTGTTTATTTACGAATGATTCTTGTTGCCTTTGCAAAAGAGATTTATTTTATTAATTACATACAACGGTTAATTTAAAAGCCAGAGAGATTTGTTCGTTATCTATTAAAGCAGATAAAATTGTGTGCGTGCATGCGCGCGCGCGCGCATGCGCACGTGCACGCTGAGGTCGATTTAGGTCAATTTTCCTGTTGGGGTAAAGGAATTGGGCTGGGTCACAGGGATGCCTTGAGTTATTGCTCCAAATATTATTGAAACCATCAAAGACCTATCTAAGCAGATAAGAAAAGACAGCCTGTGTTTCAAAGCCAGTGGCAGTGCCCCACCTTCTTGTTTAGGGCAGGAAAGAACTTTGATCTCTTTGTGTTACTCACTGTTTACTTCTCAGAAGTTTCTGTGTCTACCTCTTTCCTATTTCTTGTCAACAGCCAAAACAGCTTCTCCCAGTTAGGCACTCCCAAAGGTTGAAAGTGGCTGATACCACCGGAAGCCTAGGGCAAGGAGATGGTTAGTTCAAAGGAAACTAACTGATGGAGTGGCTAGAGAGAAGCCTTTAGCCAGGGAGTTTTTGGTTTCTGGGAATTGAAATCCTTTCATGGAAACTCAAATGAATAGGCGGTTGATTATATGATGCAAAGGAATACTATAGAACTGCACTTACAGAAAGGACAGTGGGGCTTCCCAGGAGTTGGAAAACTGTATCGCTTTCCCTCATTTCATCTTTCTTTATCTGCAACCCTCTTCCTGATTTATTCATCTACCTGCACACCGCTGTTCCATTCCCTGAGTCCGTATCCATTTCTCCTCCCCAGAGCTACCTGATCTCTGGGTCTCCGCCCCAAGTCCCTGGAAGAGAAAATCTGATTGAATTTGCATGGATCAAGTGTCTATCCCCGTCTTAATACCATGGCCAGGGATGGGACCTGGCAAGATGAGAGAGGGGAGGAGAAATTTCTAAGCTATGTATAGGTTAGCTAATCTCTTTAAAGAGATATGGATGGAAGGAAATTTTGACAGTAAGATGCAAGGCCAGGATGCACACTGGACCAGCTTGAATATGAAGCTAGCCTTTCAATGACCCTGACTAGCCCCAGATTCTACTTTTCAGCTACATTTCTGTATTGAGTGATAAACCACTGAGAATAAAGGGAGAAGGACAAAGTCGTTGGAATAACCTTATCAGGAGCCTACTGTCAGGTGGTCACCACATCAAGGGGCTTTGCCTTCAAAAGGAGCAATGTATTTCTGTGCATGATTTACAGACCCTCCATTTGGAAAAGTTGTGAATTACAGCTTCTTATTCAACTTAGGTTTAAGAAACAGTTTGTGTTTCTGAGAACACTTGCTTCCCGAAGCATATTTCTTGAGGTTTAACAACTATTCAGGGACTGGTAAAGAAGAATGGACTTGAAAAGTTTTGACCACCCCAAATGCAAGAAATGAAGAGTTGCAGTGTTTGCGGTTTCCTGAGTGAGTGGTTTTCTGCACTATGGACTCTTTCAGAGCGGCACTTCTGTCTTGCTCTCTGATGTCCTCCCAAGAACCTGAATCAGTGCATGTACCCATTGATTGATCAATGAGTGAACTGATCAATTCAAATCACTATATATGCCACCAGCTACCTCAAAACAGTGATGATAATAACAGCAGGAGAAACAGTGGGGTGGGTGGCTCAGTTGGTTGAGCCTCCCGTTCTTGATTTCAGCTCAGGTCATGATCCCAGGGTCAAAGGACCGAGCCTGGCATTGGGGTCTGCATTGAGCGTGGAGCCTGCTTAAGATTCTCTCTCTCTCTCTCTCTCTCTCTCTCTCTCTCCCCCTCTCTCGCTGCCCCTTTCCTGCTTTGTGTGTGTGTACACATACTCTCTCTTTACAAGAAAAAAAATAGTAGCAGTAATAGTAACAACAGTAACCACAACCATTTCAGTAGCAACCTATCAGAAGGCCCTCACATTTTATATCCATTATATTATTTAATACTCACTATAGAACCGTGAATATGGCATTACCTAAGAGAAAAACTTAGATGATTTAATTAACTGTGTTCTCTCATCCTGACGAGGCAGTGGACTTAGGATGTGTCTGTACAATGCCCACAAGCTGGTCCGATCAAGGCAATTTGGGAGTCCTACATATGCAAGCCAGTTAGATGAACTAGCTCTTATATGTGGCAGAGAGTCTTTGCTTAAGTAATCCAGTGGTTAGTTCTCCCCATCAGTATTTACAAACTAACATATTCTCACGTTTGCACAAACTAAAACAGACTTCAATTCCAGGCTTGTTTTGTGCCATATACATTATCAGCTAATTCAAAACAATATATAATGTTTAGTTCATTAAACCACAGGCATGACCAATGTCCCATAAAAGCAAAACAGGTCTTTGGGACTAATTGTATGTAAAAACCAGGGTATGAGTTTCAATAAGTTGCATAAAAAGCTTTTATGCATTTGTTTTTTAAGGTCATTTATTTCCCCACACAATGTAACAGAGACAGATCTTTCAGATGAGCTTTGTAAGTGTTCAAGTCATTCCTTATGGATTTAAATAACAACGGACAATAAATTTCTTACTACTTGTACAAATATTATTTATGATTGTCCACTCATGAAAGCTGCATTATTGATCACTGCGTTTTAGTAAATATTTTACATTTCATTAATATTTACAATGGCATTAACAACGTTCTCCATGTGAAACTTAAGTTCAGAACATTTTCAAGGAGTATCACATTCATTTTATTTTTAAATTTGCATAGTCTACTGTCCGCAGCATACCTCTCCAAAGTGATCTACTGAATAAATCAAGGCGATCTACCGAACAAATCAAGTAAGTTGAAGATGTCAGAGTCTTTTGAGTTTTTACTAATGTCACCTGAAATTTCTAGAGGAACTTTAATCTTCTGGCTTTTGGTGGAACTTTGAAATGTTATAAAACTTATTTTCAAAATACTGAATTTGATCTTTTCTTTCCCTGTTCATACAAATATTATGGTAATCTCAATGTGTAGGAGGCATCATTTTTTTTTTACTTCATCAGAGTACAAAGGCCATGACGTACCACACAGGGCACAAGAATTATGGGTCAGGTAGAGCTGGCTTTAAATCCAGGCTCATGTCATACTAGTTTGTAACCTTGGTAAACAGTTAACCTCTTTGAGCTTCAGTTTCCTCATCTATAAAACAGAGATAATAATGATGTCCCAGAGAAGGACTGACAATTAAACAAAACAGGCTAAGCAAAAATGCCTGGTGTAACAGGCTGTCAGGAAATAGTTTCCTCCCCTACTATGTTATGGAAAATGTTACCATCAACAGTTTGGAGATGGCTTGGAGAAAAAAGTCCTCCTGTTTCATGGAGATGTTTTAAGAACACATGAAAGATTACTACTTTCTTAATTCATGCATATGAATAGCGTGATTCTCCTTTTTTCCTTTATTCCTTCTGTTCACTCTTTTATTAACTTATTTACCAGATGTATATTGATCGCCCAGTAAGTTTTGGGAATATTTGAGGAAAACTGATGCAGGGAGACACGTGGGAGCGGGAGTACATCTTGATGCTGTAACAAATCAGGAAATTTGCTTTTTTAAATTAAATAAATATGAATGCAGATATAAATTTTAAAGGTCTAGGAGTCACTGATGCAAAACTGGGCAAGTAACCTGCATTGGAGGTGGGGGAGGGGGTACATTAATTTAAATCCCTCACTTTATTTTTTATTTTTATTTTTTACAAATAGTTTATTGTCAAATTAGTTTCCACATAACACTCAGTGCTCATCCCCACAAGTGTCCTCCTCTATGCCCATCCCCCCTCCCCCCCACATCCATCAGTCCTCAGTTTTTGTCAGCATTCAAGAGTCTCTCATGGTTTGCCTCTCTCCCTTTCCCCCACCATTTCCGCCCTTCTTCTCCCCCTTGTTCCTCCGTCAAGTTCCTCCTAATCCTCCTATACGTGCAAACATATGATATTTGTCCTTCTCTGCCTGACTTATTTCGCTCAGCATAACACCCTCAAGGTCCATCCATGTTGCTACACATGGCCAGATTTCATTGTTTCTCATTGCCATGGAGTATTCCATGGTATAGATAAACCACATCTTCTTGATCCATTCATCTGTTGATGGACACTTAGGCTCTTTCCATGTTTTAGCTATTGTGGAGAGTGCTGCTATGAACATTGGGGTACACGTGCTCCTATGCCTCAGCATTTCTGTATCCCTTGGGTAAATTCCTAGCAGTGCTATTGCTGGGTCATAGGGGAGTTCTATTGTTAGTTTCCTGAGGAACCTCCACACTGTTTTCCAGAGGGGCTGTACCAGTTTACATTCCCACCAACAGTGTAGGAGGGTGCCCGTTTCTCCACATCCTCGCCAGCATCTAGAGTCCTCTGATTTGCTCATTCTAGCCACTCTGACTGGCGTGAGGTTAAATCCCTCACTTTAAAGAATGAGTCTTGTTGCCTTTGGTCGGTTGCCAGTGTCCTTTGATTTACTGGCTGGTGGGAAAGTTTTGGTGCTGAGAGTCACATTTTATTTTTATTTTTTTGTAAATATTTTTATTTATTTCTAGGAGAGAGACACAGCGTGAGCAGGGGAGGGTCAGAGAGAGAGAGGGAGACACAGACTCTGAAATAGGCTCCAGGCTCTGAGCTGGCAGTGAGCACAGAGCCCGACGCGGGGCTCGAACCCACGAACCGCGAGATCATGACCTAAGCGAAAGTCGGACGCTTAACCGACTAAGCCACCCAGGCGTCCCGAGAGTCACATTTTAAAGAGAGGTTGGAGCAAAGAGTAAGGGGGGAGATTATTTTATTTTTACTATAGTAGCTGCCAAAGTTAGTGATCATGACAGTAACTTCATATAGTTCCCAAGTCATCATTACAATGAATATGATGCCTCTAGATGTCGTTTCGTGTCATTTTACTTATTAATTAGTACTTTTGGATGTTGTTGAGCCCCAGTTTGAAGATGACCCTACTGAACTTGAGGCCTGTCTTGGGAGAATGGCTGAAATGGCCAATGGGTAATGAAAGATTTCACCAGAGTGCATAAGTAAGACTCATACTTTAGTTGTACATCTATAGCCACTGTTCCTGAGTGTTGTGAATAGTCTATAGTGAAGAGTTACAACATAAGGGACTAAAAGACAGAAGAGCTTTATTTACTATTCACTGTTGTCTTATCAAACCAGGCCATTGGCTGTCATGCTGTCCTGGTTAGAGAAGGGCTACCAGTGTCCTTGCTTAGGCCTTTAAGAATGTTCTGCCCTCCTTCTTTTGCATTCTGAAGAAATAGCATCAAGGAGTCTGTTTAAAGGACTGGAACAAGGGGCACCTGGGTGGCTCAGTCGAGCCTGCTTCAGATTCTGGGTCTCGGTCTCTCTCCGCCTCTCCCCTACTCATGTTCTGTTTCTCAAAAATGAATAAACATTAAAAAAAATTAAAAGCCTAGAGGAATTCTCCTATAACTGAGAACACTTTTAAGACCGTTCAAGTCAGAAGGCCAATTCTGGTTGAGACACAAGACAAAATTGCCCTCTTATGGGAACTAGTTCTGCTGTCCTTCTTGCATTAAAGCCATTACTAACACTCTTAAGCAATTTGGAATGTCCTGCCAGTGATTCATCTAGGTTTCACTGTTTTGTTTACTTGGATTTTCATCTTCAGCCTCTTCACATTTGCACTATTGAAAAGTCTTCTTCCCCGAAATTCAGATACTTCAATTCAATAGGCTCAGTATGAGCAACCTCGAAAGTGTTTCTTTAATTTAGGAAAGACCCATCTGAGCATTTGTCTGTATTCTTGTCTATCTGTAAGTGGGTGTGTTTCCATACATTGGGATACACACACACACACACACACACACACACACACACACGATCTACTGGAACTGGAGTTTGATCACACCCAAAGTAGACATAGATTATATTCGAAATGACAGGAAACCCAGGAAATGTCTACAACCTTCAAAATTTTGATACCTGTCTTTGGTTCCTGAGGGTTGGCATCTATCAAACTATCAGGATGTGACAAATGGGCTGAGGGTGGGGTGGGGAGAGTGGTGGTGAGATATACAAGTAAAAATAGAAAAAGCAGGACTCAAGTTATAAGGACTAGAAGTTTAGAAGTTCCAGGTCCTCAGCCTAGGACTATCATTAATTCTTGGGGTGAACCAGAACACACAATCTCTAGGGTTTGGTGTCATCATTTGTGTGAGAGAGTTGATCTAGATTGGGAGCAGGGGTCTGCCTACTACGGTCTGTGAGGCAAATTAACTCACTGCCTGTTACTGTAAGTCAAGTTGCACTGACAATAGTCACGGACATGTGCTCAGGTAATGTTTGTGACTGCTTTCCTACTACAAAGGCGGAGACCTTATGATCTGCAAAGCTGAAAATATTTACTATCTGATCCTTCACTGAAAAAGTTTGTTCAACCCTGGTCTAAAGAATTTCTGTTTTTCTTGCTCTAAACTGCCTAATTCCTCTGCATCTTAAACTAATCTTTTACTCGAAGTAAAGGAGGAGTACACGTTTCTCCGTGTCTCACAAATTGGATAACTACTTGTTTTCATCCTGAAGTCCAGGGCAGATGCCCTTGACAATAAATGGGACAGGAAGGCAGAGAAGCAGATCCTCAAGGAAGAGGAAAACAAGATGGAAGATGGTGGGAAGGATGAGGACTTGGAAGAGTTTGGTGAGAAGGGAGAGGACTGCTCAGCACACACTGGGCTGTGTTACAGCTGTGTAGTGGGGAGGTTTCCAGTCAGCAATGCCAGTGGAACGAGGGTGGACCAGCTGGTTGTCAGAGGGGGTTCCCCTTTGGGAGATGTTACTGTGATTCATACATATGGGTTAGCTACAAAGAGACTCCGAGTAGTGGGGAGGAGAGGAAAGGGAGGGAGAAAGACTGAGTTATGGGATGGGCAAGTTAAGACACCAAGATGCAGTAAGTATTTACCATAACCCATGGGTTTACACATACCCACTGTGAGAGGTACAAAGGAGAATGAACATAATTTCCACAAAGAGAAGCTAAGCTTTAAACCAGAGGCTCCTTTAAACAGGCACCTTTCTCTGTATTTCTCAGCCTGGCAAACAAGGTCCTTCATGACCATGTCTTACCTCCCCAGTTTCATCACTCACCTTAGTACCATTCCTGGTCCATGACTCAGCCAAATGGACCCTTTCACCCTTGACTGCAAGCCTTCGTCATGCTGAGCCTTCTGACCAGAACTGCCTCCATGCCAAGTCTGCCCTCCTTACTCCCATCTCTACTAGCCTCATTAAGACCTCATTCAGCCCCTGGGTCATCTCCTCCAGGAAGCCACCTCTGACTTCCAAAGCTACATCAGGTTCACTTCTTATATGTTACCTCAATATCAGGTATTTTCCCTATCATATTACACAATAATTTCCTGTCCATTTAAAAAAATAGTTGAGGTTCCTTGAGAAGCAGATCCTGAGACAAGGATCCTGAGCGCATATAGTCTACTTAGGAGGTTGTCCAGATAAAACAAAACAAAACAAACCACAAAATGGCAGGGGACTAGGGAAGCGAGATAGAAAAAGGAAGGTGGAAAAGAAGGGAGTCTTTATGAAGTCAGTTACCATTGTGGGGAACAGGAACCAGATCCCTCTGGAGAATCTAAGGGCCAGTTTAGAACATTCACAGCAGCATTATCCCCCAGAGGGTGAGGGAGCAAGAGTATTTGTACACCGTGTGCATCAGCCATGGACTGAAGGATATTCTTAGTGAAGGGGATGAATTCCTTGGCACTTAGAGCCTGCTGAATGGCACGCAGCCTGGCCTGTGGAGACCAGAGAAAGCCCTTCAGCTGGGAAATGAGGGGCTGGCAGCTGGGAGTAATGTTGGTGTGCTCTGAAGGGGGAGGGGAAAGGAGGTCTGGGAGAGGCAAGGATAATTACATATTTCGTATCTCTCATTAGACTCTCAGATTTGACTGGAGCTGGCCGGGAACTGCTGGGGGATGGGGAGGGCAGAGCTGAAGAAGCCTATGCATGGCTCTCTTCATAGTGTTTACTTCAGGTCTCTCCATGTGGTCTCTCCACAGGAGCTAGTTTGGGCTTTCTATTTAGCCCTCAGACTCTTATCTGGATCGCCAGGGATTTAATGGCAACGGTCTCTGGGACCTGAGTGGCTCAGTCCGTTGAGTGTTTGACTCTTGATTTCAGCTCAGATCGTGATCCCAGGGTTGTGGGATTGCGCCCTGCGTCAGGCTCTGTGCTGGGTATGGGGCCTATGTGAGATTCTCTCTCTTTCTCCCTTTGCCTCTCTCCCCTACTTGTGCTCTTTCTCTGAAGAAAAAAAAAATTAAAAGAAAAAAAGAGAATACTCTGCTACCTCGAAAAGGATTTTATCTACATATATCCATATATGGAAAGGTGTTCATAATATATTTTAAAGCAAAAAGGCATAAGGCAGTTCAAGAGAGTAAACATAATGTAGTATATATACATATATACTTAATAACTCAAATACTGTTTTACTTACATTTTATAATTATAAGTATTTAATTATACTTATATAAAATTATATATATTGTGACTTTATATGTTGTATGTGTTTATGTATATATCTATAGAAAAAAAGGAGGAAAGGGTGTACATTCATGTTATACATTCAACATTATCAAATGTTACCTCAGAAAAGTGTGATTATAGATGGTCTGTAATAAAGTCTTTTTGTCAGTATATCTGAAGGTTTCCTGAAGATTTCTTTTTTTATGTTTGTTTATTTTTGAGAGAGATACAGATACAGAGTGTGAATCGGGAGGGGCAGAGAAAGAAGGAGACACAGAATCTGAAACAGACTCCAGGCTCTGAGCTAACTGTCAGCACAGAGCCCAACGTGGTCATGAACCATGAGATCATGACCTGAGCTGAAGTCAGACGTCGAACCAGCTGAGCCACCCAGGTGCCCCTGAAGGTTTTTTTAAAGTGAATATATTCATACTATTGTTTAAAATTCAGAATGTAAGTTCGACATTTAACCTTTCAAAAATACATTTTAAATTACTCAAGAATACATATATTCTTATCACAAAAATTCAAGTAATAGTGTAAATATAAGTAATTAGTATAATAGTATAAAAATAGAAACGCCTATCTATATCTAGTAAATATAAGTAAATAGTTTAAGTAGAAATATACAATATCTTTTATCTCTGTCTCTATCTCAATCTACCTATCGATTTATCTGAGTTTAATGAGCCTACATCCGAGTCAGGAAACCACACAGTAACAGAAGAGGCAGGACCGGGCTCACTCTGAGCAGCCTGAGAAACACCTGCAAGGCTGGCTGGTCACATTTTAACCCGGAACCTCAGAGCTCCACCCAGAAAGGCGCAGTGTAGACAGAGTAGGAGGAAGATAATGTGAGGCCCAGAGAGCACCAACCCAGATCGGTCCTGGTCCTGGAAGGCTGGCTGTGGCTCTGAAGGCCAAACCAAGAGGCAGTGCTCAAATAGAAACCTTAAATCCGCTCTCCGAAGGCTGTTGGGTGCAAGATTCACGTCACATTTCACATTACACTAGACCTGAGCTGTTTTTATAAAGCTTTAACCAAATCAGCGCTTTTTTCCATCAGTAAAGCTTCGAGAAAGCTTTTCTTCCCTCTCATTTATGCCCCCTGCCTTCACACTTACAGAGCTTATGACAGAAAAAGCCTGCCAGCATGAATTTCCCCTGAGTGCTTTCATTATTGCCTGTGGAAAGCATTTTAGGTTTGCTGATAAGAAGCTGTTTGTGTAGATAATCTCTTCCTAGGAATCTTGGATTTTTTTTCTGCCTATTGATTTCAAGGGGATGGCTGGAATCCCAAAGAAGATATTGGTCTGATAATCAGAATCCTCACCCTGCTTCTATCTCCTGGTTCCTTAGCGCACATCCAGAATGTATTTAATTTCTCCATACCTCATTCTCCTCAAATATAAAACGAGTACAGAAGAAGAAATACTCTAATGATAGTACCAGGAAGAAAAATTTGCTAGATGTTTCTATCACATTACTTGTGACTAAAAAACACTGGGACAATTCAAGGGGATGAAGACATCCTAGGGTTTACAAGAATTCTGGGAAACAATTTAAGCTATTAGGTGGAAAGAGCTGTGGAACCGTGACGTGTTTTTATTGCATTCTGCTGGCATAAGGGAAAAGTCTATTTTTGCTTATAGCATTATGCTCTGTAATCTATTCCTTTAGCTGATGTCTCCTAGCACTACCTGCCAGACTATAATTGCTTTCAAAAATCACCTAACTTTCTGCATCTTGAGCCGTGTCTACGGTAGATGTCTACGTGTAAGCTCTAACGCAGCCAAAAAGAACTTTGGCTCTCCAGATCTGTCCGCTGGTCTGTGTCTACATAGATCAAGTCATATTTTTGAATGAGGGGCTATCTGTCTGGCCCTCTCTGCAATCAGAAAACAGCACAGAGTGGTGATGAAGAACACGGCTTTGGAGCAGAGACTTGCATTTCAGGGCCAGCTCTGGTGCTTGTGAGCTTTTTCCTTTTACCAAGTTTCCTGGCCTCTCTGAGTCTGTTTTCTCATCGATAAAATGGGGATGGTGGAAAAAAACACCTATCTTAAGGAACCATGTGAACATTAAATAGACTCATACATACAAAGTTCTCAGTCCAGGTCCAGGTGGGTAATAAACATTTTATAAATATTAGGTCCTAAAACCTCTTCCCCATACCTAAGGCAATGGCATCACCCTCCCACCCCCACCCCCCTGGGATTTACAATGCCACCTGCTACCTACCTTTGCTTCTTTAGCTCTGGGATATATTCCCTCGGAACATGATCTAGCCAGTAAATCTCCTCTCTTCAGTTTTGCCCTGCTACTTTGTCCTATATCCATTTTCCCTCCCAGACAGTAAAGCCCAGGAGGGCGGGGAATTGTGTCTTCTTTGTACACAGAAATATTGGGATAAGCCTGCACTGCAGGCAGGACACAGAATGGAGAGTGTAAAGATCAACTGTATATACATTTCAAAAGACAGGGTTTGAAACAGAAATGAAAAATGAGGCTCAGAGAGGGAGAATAAGCTTTCCCAGGACACAGCACCGCCTTTCGCCGAGGCCGGGACAGGTGTCCATCCCTCCATGAGGCTGTGGAATCTCATTTTGGCTCTCTGCCCCCTTCCTCAGTTGCCCTCTCTGTTCCCCTTGCTCTGTCCCCCTTCCCCCATTCAGCCTCCTGAATGGTCAATGCTTAGATGTATTTACATTCATCTCTGTTTTGGGGTTTGATTAGGGGCAAGTGGTCTCCATAAAGGTGCCCAGCCCCATCCCAGGGTCCCAACAAAATGGTTCTGGCTTATCATTTGGTGCCTTCAGGCTTCCTAGATGTGCGGTGAATTCTGTGCCCAGTTTCCCCAGCCATGTAGATTCTGGAACACGGTCAGCCCTTGGCCAATGTACGCCTGAGCCTGGAGCTTGATGCCATGTTGGTGCCATGTTCTGTTTGCCAGGCTCCTGAATAAAGACAGACTCGGGGCCGCTTCTAGAACTGCCAGTGAGGGCTTAGACTTTCCATCCTGTATGAGAGAGCGTTGGTTTCACAGCTCCCTTTTAAATTAAAATAGTCAAGCGGTTAAATATTCATGCTTTGCTTATTTCAGTATATTTAATTTATTATGTATCACTTTTCTTGGGTTTTATATAAACTTGCCTGAGGACTTTATTTTTTTTTCAGTTTAAATTCTGGCAGAATGTTCCCTTTCCTTTGGCAGAGTGTTGATTAGTTAAAGAAAATGAAAACGTCTGCCTAGCTAAGAAGAGAATATCTTTTTTTTTAACAGATTGCTCTTGCACTTTAATAAAAATGATATTATAGTTATTATCACGATCATGAATTAACCTTGAGTGATCACTGATGTGGTGTTTAACATGAGGTGCCATTTAAACATCTGCTTCATTTTATTCCCAAGGCTAAACCACTGCCTTCAGCTTTTCTACCCAGCATTATCTATTTCTTTAGAACGGTGAAAATGAAGTAGAGATTGGTTTCTCTTTTTCTTCCCATTTCTCCCACTGGTAAAACGGAATCATATCAGCTCCTTCTCTCCATCTTCTTCCAATGGAAGCCTTCACCAAATTCAATGTTTTAACTGTCGAGGTCTAGAAGATGAGAAAGGAGGGCTGTTTCTCAAACCTGAATAGTAGGCTAACTCTTCTTCTAAAGCTTTTCTCATGCCTGGATTTGGGGAAGGCAGAGCACTATGAGGTATATAACATTACTGAAGCTGGACCAAGCCTCAGAACTCATTATTTTTTTAAAATTTTATTTATTTATTTGAGAGAGAGGGAGAGAGAGAGGAGGGGAGGAGCAGAGAGAGAGAGAGAGAGAATGCCAAGCAAGCTCTGCACTGTCAGCCTAGAGCCTGATACAAGGCTTGAACTCATTGAGCCATGAGTTCTTGACCTGAGCTGAAACTGGATGCTTTAACCAATTGAGTCTGACCTGAGTTGGATGCTTAACCAACTGAGCCACCCAGGTGCCCCAGAACTCATTATTGACGCATAGAAGAATTTTCTCCCCATATCTAATCGACGGGATGACAACAATTGACTTAAACATGTCAAGAGGGTCTTGATATGAGAGCTTCTATGTGTAACTCTTGGAGACATTTTTCTCTTTTTAAAAAGTATAAGACCCGGGGCGCCTGGGTGGCTTAGCCGGTTGGGCGTCCGACTTTCGCTTAGGTCATGATCTCGCGGTTCGTGGGTTCGAGCCCCGCGTCGGGCTCTGTGCTGACAGCCAGCTCAGAGCCTGGAGCCTGTTTCAGAGTCTGTGACTCGCTCTCTCTCTGACCCTCCCCTGCTCACGCTCTCTCTCTCCCTCTCTCCTAGGGAAAAAAAAAAAAAGTCATAAGGCCCTCTTGTACCCAATTTCAAAATAACGTGAATATGTGAATAATGATTCCTCAATTATCAAGAGCTAATTAAAAATTGCCGGCACTGTCGTCCCCTCCCCATCCCACACACATACACCGTAACTTGCACTGCCTCTTGCCACCACCCACACGGCATCTGCTAGGACCTAAAAATGAGTTTCAGTATTAGCCTAAGAAAATAACAAAACAAAGTTAGAAATTTAAATTAGCTGCCAAAGAAAAAAAATCACGTCACTCCTCTGCTGAAAAACATTATATAAGCAGCGACAGAAGAAAGAAAAAAAGGAGGAAGGCAGGGAGGGAAGGGGGAGGGAGAGGAGGAGGGGAAGGCTGGCGGGCAGGAAGCACTAAGTAGAAACCTAAGGAATGCACAGGTACTATGTGAAGGGAATTTTGAGAGTTAGTGTAGGACATAAAGTAAGGGTTTTGGTAATAAGAAAATGGGAATGGCAACAAGTAATACCTTAAAAAAGTAATTTCTCTCCAAATTAATCTGTAAATGTAATGCATTTAATCCCAAATGATGTGTGTAGAGAACTTAAAAGAGTTACTCTAAATCTTTTACTATCTGGAAGATTACATAGTTAAAAATAAGTATTTTTTATTTAATAAAGGGGTATTTGTATTGCCAGATATGAAATTACAACAATATAATTAAAATAGTGTTTACTGGGGCGCCTGGGTGGCTTAGTCGGTTAAGCGTCCGACTTTCGCTTAGGTCATGATCTCGCGGTTCGTGGGTTCGAGCCCCGTGTCGGGCTCTGTGCTGACTGCCAGCTCAGAGCCTGGAGCCTGCTTCAGTCTGTGACTCCCCCTCTCTTTCCCCTGATCACGCTGTCTCTCTCTCTCTCCTAGAAATAAATAAAAAATATTTTAAAAAAAATAGTGTTTACTGACACAAGAATAGATTGATGAATGAAAAGGTAAGGAAACTCAGATGACATTTCAGACAAGTAAGAAAATGCTGGATATTTGTTGTTTTAGGAAAGCCATTGGGCGGAGTGGCGTGTTCATTTCCCGTGGCTGCTGTGACCAGTTACCACAAACTTGGTGCCTTAAAACCAACAGAAATTTGTTCTGTCACAGATGTGGAGGCCAAAAGTTGGAAATGAGTTTCAGTGAATCAAACCCAAGGTGTCGGCAGCGCCACCCTCTCTGTGGATGCTCTCGGGGGGGAGTCTGCTCCTAGCCCTCCCCAGTTTCTGGTAGCTGCTGGCACTCCTTGGCTTGTGGCTGCACCATTTGAAACTCTGCCTCTGTCTGCACATTCCCTTCTCTTCTTTGTGTGTCAAATCTTCTTCTGTCTCTCTCTCTCTGTCTCTCTGTCTCTGTCTATCTGTCTCTGTCTCTCTCTCTCTCTCTAAGGACACTTGTGACTGGATTTACAGACCACCCAGCTCATCCGGAATGATCTTCCCATGTCCAAATCCTTAAATTATTCCCACTGTAAAGATCCTTGTTACTTATAAGCTAACACAAGTTCCAGGAATTAGGACCTGATAGCTTTGGGGGGCAATTATTCAACCCAGTTCATGGGTAATTAAGATTCTTATCTCATCTCAGACATCAAATAAATTTGTAATGTGCTATATATTTAAATAGAAGAATATGATGGAAGATAGTGATCTGATTTCAGAGAGAGTGACCCTTTTAAGCAAAAAAGATGGATGGTTTTGCTTATGTAGACATCAAAAAACTTATGTCTAAAATTAGCATAAACAAAATTACAAAGAATTGACAAATTGAGAAAGCATTTGCAACAGACAAAAGTTTTTATCATTAATGTATAAGTGGTTTTTATAAATCAGAGAAAGAAAAATCTAATAGAAAAATGGTACCCAAACAGGGCTAGGCATTTCACAAAAGAAGAAAAATCAAAAGGTCAATGAACATTTAAAAATGTACCATTGGGGGGCCTGGGAGGCTCAGTTGGTTAAGCGTCCAGCTTCAGCTCAGGTCACAATCTCATGGTTCGTAGGCTTGAGCCCCGCATCGAGCTCTGCACTGACACCTCAGAGCCTGGAGCCTGCTTCAGATTCTGTGTCTTGCTCTCATTCTGCCCCTCCCGCACTCACACTCTGTCTCTCTCTCCCTCAAAATTAATAAACATTAAAAAAATTAAAAAATACCCTGTACTAATTAAAAATTAAATAGTGATGATATATTAGTGTGGGCCAACAAACTGGCAAACATTACAAAAACTTCAAGCCTCAATAAGGGCAAAGAAACAAGGAAATTTCTTCATTTAAGTTAATTCCTCATGCTAAGTAAATGATGCACGCAGTCTTTCTCAAGAGATATTTTACAAAAATATGAAAAGACTTGAAATGTTTCTTTGCCGTTTATCAGAAATTGCGATTTTTAAGCTATGGCAGTAAGTTAAGCAACTACACAATTGTATGTACTCTTTATAGCTTCGTTAAAACATGACAAAAGTACAAATGGTCTAATATCCTACAACAGAGATGGAAAATGTTCACAACATGTGGTTAAATGAAAAGAACAAGACCATCCATACATCTGGCCCCATGTGTGTGTGTCTCCACATGTGTGTATCTGAAATGATGAGTGAAAATGTTAACAGCTGTCTTCACTGGAGGTAGGATTATGGGTGATTCTTCCTGCCATTTAAACAGTTTGAAATTTTAAAATGAGCATGGATTATTTTTGTCATTAGGAAAGAAGAGAAAATAAATGCATATATTTTAAAGTTATCTATAGGATAAAGCTGGATTTTCTTTTTTTTTTTANGACATGATCGATGTTGGCTGAAATGAAATCAATACGTTTTAAACCTGCTTTGAGTTGCCCACTTAGGATTCTTCAGCGTGAAGAATGCTGTTGCGTTGCTTCTGCTCTGTAACTCATAATTGGTGTGTTAAATGGTGCAGTTTTGTTTTAACATATGCTGACTGTGTTTCAAAACAGTCTCACCTTTTCACAAAATCAGATTCCTGAGTCGCGTTGACTCATTTGTGCTGGGTCTTTGAAGATAATTAGCAGCAGCTGGGGAGCAGGGATGGCCTGGGAACATGCCTTTCCATAACAGGCAAAGAACAGGTGAGGAACAGGAGTCAGCGCAGGGATTCATGGGCCTTGGGTTGGTCGGGTCACCTCCCAGTCATAACCCTCTGTTTTCATTTAACAAGGGAAGTAGCTTCCATGAAATCGGGTTGATACCAGCTGCTGTTCCTGGGACACTAGCAACAAGAGCGTGGGTGCCTTTAAAGGGCTGATGGAGGGGCGCCTGGGTGGCTCAGTCAGTTAAGCGTCTGACTTCAGCTCAGGTCATGATCTCACAGCTCGTGGGTTCAAGCCCCATGTCCGGCTCTGTGCTGACAGCTAGCTCAGAGCCTGGAGCCAGTTTCAGATTCTGTGTCTCCCTCCCTCTCTGACCCTCCCCTGCTCATGCTGTCTCTCTCGCTCAGAATTTAAAAAAAAAAAGGCTGATGGAGCAAATGGCGAGACTGAGCCCAGCCAGGAGGCCCAAGGGAAGATGCCGTTTACTTCCCGGATGTCACCAGACAGGACCAAGCAGACTAGTTGTCTGAAAAAGATTATGGCTGAGTTTAGAACGAAGTAAACAAATAAAGAGAACGATAATGTATTGCTCTAGGAGAAAAGAGGAGGTGCTACATAGCTGTGCACTTTTTCTTTCTAGTTACCTGGGATTCTCTTGGGTGTGGTAGAGATGTAGTAGTTGTGGAATTGCTTCTCCCTAGCTTTTAATCTTCTTTCTTTGTTTCTTTCTTTCTTTTTTGTTTTGTTTTAATATTCCCAAAGAAAGTCTACATTGCCTGCTTCATGATAGGGAACAGAGCACAGAGATGGATTGGAAACATGTGTGCGTCTAGAAGCAGGAATGTGTACGGAGAGACAGATGGACAGGGAGGCTGGCTCTGGGGGTGGTGCTGCCTCAGGAACTGAGAGGCTGGACCCTAGGCAAGTCATAGACTCCAGGGCTCAGTTTACTTCTCAATAAGGGGCTTTCCCCCAGGAAATCTCCTTTCTCCCAAAGGAAACCTTATATTTAACCCTGTTTTAGGTATGAAATAGATGTGGTTTTTAAAACTTTTTAATGCTTTTTCATTTTTGAGAGAGAGAGAGAGAGAGAGCATGAGCAGGGGAGGAGCAGAGAGAGAGGGAGACACAGAATCCAAGGCAGGCTCCAGGCTCTGAGCTGTCAGCACAGAGCCTGACGCGGGGCTCAAACCCTCAATCCACGAGATCATGACCTGATCCAAAGTCAGATGCTTAACCCACTGAACCACCCAGGCGCCTGAAAGAGATGCTTTTAATGGAGCGATTCTGGTAGAGAGGAGGGACTCAGGCTCTGTCTGCTTGTCTCCCTGCTCACCCTGTCTCCAGGCACATGCCCAGACCTGTGGGAGCACAGTGTGAAACTACACTAAGCCTTGGCTCCTGCTCCTTCATCTCTCAAGTCATGGAGTTTAAAAGGAAATGAAATCCTAATAAAATTGCCTTGTGGGTTACTGAGGTGCCTCATTTGAAGCCATCAATCCAGTATGCAAATTAATTGAAAAGCAATTTAAATGTTGACCGAGGGCTTAACAAAATGAAATCAAATGAAACACTCATGCCTCCCCGCAAGCTACCGAAAGGACATCCAGTTCACCACCGAAGCACAGCTTCTCTCTTGGTTTCCCCCACTTCATTCCCCTCCCATGTGGCAGCTGCTTCCAGTGTCCTTGCCTGGGTCCCTTCCACTACCTGCAGATTTCCCGGCTCCACTGGCAGGAGTGTGGTTCTCTTCCTCCTCCCTGCCTCCTCACCCCCACTCCTCATCAGCCCCGTCCTACCCTTGCTCAGCCCCTCTCCACCCTGTACGATGGGAATCGGCCAGCTTCTCATCCTTCTCGGGTTCATTTTATTTTGCCCACTGCAACCCCATCAACTCTGCCACGGTGCCAGGCAGCTGATAGCAGTCAAGTGTACGATCACAGATTTCTTCTTAGAGTGGGTGGGGAGAAGGGGTGGGAAGGAGAAGGGGACACTTGTAGCTGGACTCTTCTGCACAACTTCACTAGGGACGCCAGTGCCCTTTCCTAGAACTCGCTCCCTGCCTCCCCTTTAATGCAGATTGCTAGAAACGGTGTACTGCTGGGTCAGAAGGACTGTGCAAGACTCAAATTCTGGGAGGTGTTTTTAATGCTCCTTTCTTCTTCGCTGGTGTCTTTCTTGTTCGTTTCCTTTTTCCTAATCACTAGCCACTCCTGGGACCACCCCTCTCCTCCAACATTTCTGTGCCTTGGCAGGTGGTCAAAAAATGGAAGACCTCCCTGGTTCTCTTGCAGCTAAGGTGCTCTTCAGGGAGGCCCTGGGATCTTTCCAAACGAGCTGCCTAACTGGATCCACTGGGCTTTGTGTGGACACAGGGGGATGCCCAGAGGCGGTAGCTGCCCAAGGCGAGCCAAGGACCCCACTGAAGTCCTTCAAGTATCACCTGGGTGTAGATGGGACTCTGAGGCTACAGGCACGGCACCTCTTCCCCCTGTGTTCACACTTACCTGTGTCACCTGTGACTGGGGCTTTCTGAGGCACAGTGAACACAAGCTTAAGTTCTTTTTGGCTCCACATAAAAGAGAAACATGATCCCTGCCTTCACTTCACAATGACTCTGTTTTCGTAATCGCTGTGCCCATATTTCTTGCCTTTGGTATGTGTAGATCCATTTCCTTATGTGTAACTTACTCCTCTGGTGCTATATAGTTCTGGCTGTGAACCCCACACACGCACACACACGATCACACCCCTAGCCCTTGGGGAGAAAATGTCATGTCACCTGGCTTGTGACAACACCAGAACCCCAAAGAGTGGGCCCTCTATTCACTGCTTGCCAACACGCTCATCCGTTTGGCAGCTGCAAACCACAGATCCGTGATTGTTTCCTTTATTTTCTCCCCACTGGCAGGGCCCCATGTAAAGGTGGATAATGGCGGAAGTTCTAACAGGCAGCAGTGAGAGTGAGGGTGTGAGTGTGTGTGCTGGAGAAAAAAAGAGAGGACGCAAGGCTCCCAGACACCACTCAGCCGGGCCTGTGTTTGTGTAATTCATTAGTTGCCTACCGAGTCATCGGGGCCAGGGAACCAGTTCTACATCATTGTAAAACCATGCACCTGCCGCAAACTGCATTCGCCTAACACACTTTCTCCTTCTTTTGCCTTACTCTTCCCTTGGGCTGCAACCCAGGCCTTGCTGAGGCTGAAAGAGATGGAAGGAGCACAGGATTAAGAGTCAGACGATCTTGTCCATATCTGGCACTGCCTGGAGAGGTAGAAAAAAAGATCATGGTTGAGTGGCTAATGCCACAGGGACACTGAACCCTGCCTGGATGTGAATCTTGAATCTGTCTCCTATCAGCTGTGTGGCCTTGAACGAGTTGCTTTAGATCACTGTGCCTCAGTCTCTTCAGTTGTAAAACGGGGTGATAATACCAGTAACTACTTCACGGAGTTGTTGTAAGGACTGAATTAGGTAACTCAGCTTCCTTCACAGTCAAGGCTACAAAAGCACTGGCTGTTTGTTATTCATAGAAACAGTGGGGATAATCCTGTGCAGTGCACTAAACAAAGGCCCCGTTATTGCCAGTTATGTGGGTTTCGGGTGAATTAACCTCTCTGAACCTCATTTTCTCCATCTGTAAAATGGGGTGAAATTAGGTCCCCCACTGGACTGTGCCATCTGATTAAGCACAACCTGTTTTTTGAAATGCAAATCTGTCGTTGATCGTACCTTTGCTGCTCAAGATTCTGCCAGGTTCCACGTGCCCTAAAGTTGAAGTCGTGAACGAAAGCATCCCAAACACTTAAAATCCAAGAAGGCATATAAAACTAAAGGAAAGCCATTACGTATTCTTGGTGCCCTATGTCCCATGTCTCGAAGAGCTTAAGAGGAGGAGATTGTCTCCTCTTAATCCACGCACATTAGATTTTTTCAAAGGGACCTCCTTTGACCACACTGGGAGAGCTAAAGGGCGATGGAGTTTGAGGCTAGAGAAATGCTGTACGAATCTGGGATGCATGATGGAGCTGAATCTACTGATTCTGTCATTTCTCATTCTGTCATTTCTCTTCTGTGTCGCCTTGGCACATTAACCTCTCTGGGTCTGAGGTTATATTTTTTCCCTCAAAAGTAGGATTAAGTAAGATATAAAAGAATGTGGCACAGAGAAGACAATCTGCCAATGTTTATTCCTTTCCCTTGGAATACATATTAGAATATGGGTTTATCAGGCCAAACATTGGATCTGGGTTGGTGCTTGGGACATGGTTTGTGAGACACAACATGTGAAAATGCTGTGGGATTTAAAGATTCCAAAGGTACTCATTATAAAATAAGAACATATATTTTTAAAACCCCAGCTGAGTTGATAGTCTGCTTTTTAGATCTGGACTTATTAATTTTTTTAAATGTTTATTCATTTTTGAGAGACAGAGCATGAGCAGGGGAGGGGCAGAGAAAGAGAGAGGGCGACACAGAAACTAAAGCAGGCTCCAGGCCCTGAGCTGTCAGCCCAGAGCCCCACTGGGGGCTCAAACTCACAAACCGTGAGTTCATGATCTGAGCTGAAGTCAGACGCTCAACCAACTGAGCCCCCAGGTGCTCCTAGATCTGGACTTTGATAACTTTCTCACAGTTAAACAAGTTGCTATTCTACCTAGGAGTAGTCGAACATTTTGCATCATGAAGCGTAACACTGGGCATAATAATCTCTTTAGTATTTTAGGTAAGATGACCACCTAAAGGATAAAGAATAGTCTTAGGATGGGTGCTTATCTGCACCGCTTGGGCAGAACAAACAGAAATCCAAAACACTCATAACAAATAGCCTGGGGGTAAAAGCAACGGTGCTCTGATACAGCCTCTCCAGGGCTCTGGGAATTGCATCAGGGCCATGGATGGGGTCGCTGGGAGCCTGAAGCCTCTCACTTCCTAACGCTCTGAAAGATTATGCCCTGGGAGCCATTTTTTAAATGCTGGTCATGCTCCTTGAAAAACTGCCTAGGCTGCTATCTCCTTTTAGGTATCTACATGGGTATCTCAAATCTAACAAGTTCAAAATCAAACTCCAGATCTCCCCTTCCCCAATCTGGCTCATCGAGATCATTCCAGATCTTCGTGAATGACAACTCTTGACCTGGTTTTGCGCTGGGTGAAGACACCGGAGTCACCTTTAAGTCCTATCAGCAAATCTCAATGGCTCTACCTCGCAACTATGTCTGAAATCTGACCACTTCTCATCACTTCCACTGCTAGTCCCTGATCCAAGCCATCATTCTCTCTGACTTGTGTTACTGCAGACAATCTCCTAAATGATCTTCTTGTTTCTGCCCTTGATGTCCTACTGAAGAAACATGTCATTGTCCTTGGAATCAACTGCTGACTCCTTGTGTTGTCAGGGTAAAAATCAAAGCCAGTGCATCGGCCTCAAACTGCAACCTTCCCTCTGTGATTCTTCATCTCTCTTCCATCCTCACTCTGCCCTGCCCTAATGGCCTCCAACAAGATGCCTATGCCCAGAATTCCAGACCATTCTCTCTTTACATCTGACCAAGTGATTTTAATTTTACTGGACACACTAGGTCCTAAAACTTGGAGATCATATTTTTAATAATCCCCCAAAGGACAGAGCTCAGACTCCACTCCTCCAGCCGCATGTGCCGTTCCTTTCTCTGAACTCCTAGAGCAGCTTTTATTCTAGGAATCCTGTAGTTTGGTGGCTGATTTATATCCTGCCTGAACTTATCCTTATTCATAATCCATTTTAAGTTGGGTTATTTTTATTATTGAATTATAAGTTCTTTATATAGTCTAGACACAAGCCCATTATAAAATGTGTGATTTGCAAATATTCCTTTCATTTTGTGGATTTCTCTTAATTTTTATGATGGTATCCTTTGAAGCACCAAAGTTTTATATTTTGACAGAGTTTATCTTGTTTTTCTTTTGTCACATTAATGCTGTTTTAATGTGATTTTAATCTCATGTCTAAGAAGTTGCTGCTTTACTTAAGGTCACAAAGATTTTCTCCAATATTTTCTTCTAAGGGTTTTATAGCTTTACCTCTTAAACTTAGGTCAATAGTCCGTTTTAATTTTTGATTATGATATTAAGAAGGGGTCTAACATCATTCTTTTTGTATATGAATATCCAGTTTTCCCAACACTCTTTGTTAAGACTATTCTTTTCTCGTTGAATTTTCTTGTCACTTTTGTCAAAAACCGATGAACCGGGGCACCTGGGTGGCTTAGACAGTTAAGCAGCCGACTTTCGCTTAGGTCATGATCTCGCGGTTCGTGGGTTCGAGCCCCGTGTCGGGCTCTGTGCTGACTGCCAGCTCAGAGCCTGGAGCCTATTTCAGAGTCTGTGTCTCCCTCTCTCTCTGACCCTCCCCTGCTCACGCTCTCTCTCTCTCTCTCTCTCTCCCCCCTAGAAATAAATAAAAATATTTAAAAAAAAAAAACAAAAAAACCCAAAACCAATGAACCATAAATGTGAAGGTATTCTTCCTGACTCAATTCTCGTCCACTGATGTATACATCTAAACTTATGTCATTACCACACTGTTTTGGTTACTGTAACTTTGAAATAAGTTTTAAAATCAGAAAGTGTGAGCCTTCATACTTTGTTCTCTCTCAAAATCAGTTTGGCTATTCTAGGTCTCCTGATTTCTACACAAATTTTAAGATCAACTTGTCAATTTCTGTAAAGAAGCCAGGTGGGATTTTGATACTGATTACATTGAATTTATAGATGAGTTTGGGGAATATTGCCATTTTAATGATATTAAGCCTTCAGCTCCCTGAATATGAGGTGTCTTTCCATTTATTTAGGTCATCTTTATTTTCTTTCAATAATTTTCGGAGTATAAGTTTTGCACTTCTTTTGTTAAATTTATGCTAAGTATTTTATTTATCTATCTACTGATTTATTTACACACTCTATTAATGGGTTAAGGACTTTGATTTTATTTCAAAAGCAATGGCAGTCAGCACAGACTTTTCAGTAGGTATGGTCATGACCATGACTGAATGTTTAAACATTCTTTTGGCTTCTGTGTTGAGAATTCCCTTAACGGAGTAAGAGTGGATGAAGGAAGGCCAATTAGGAGGCCACTGCAGTGGTCAGAGTGAGAGATGGTGGCAGCTTGATAAAGATGGTGGGTCAGACATGGTACAAAGCAGACAAATTCAAGATGCCTTTAGACGGAAACTCAATAGGAGTTAGTGACGGATGGATTTAGGGGGGTGTGAGAGAAGGAAGTATCAAGGCTTTTATCTTGTGTAACAGGATGGATAGTGAAGCTATTCCGCTGTGATAAGGAAAACTGGAAAAGAACCAATGCATGATCTTTAAATACCACTTTACATTAGAGATAATTCAATCCAACCCACATATTAGCTCAGCTGATTTTTCTAAAACTTTTATGAGGTAGGGTGGATAAGCGTTAATGTTTCCATGTGGTGGGTGATAAAACTGCGCACGTAGAAGAAAGAGCACTGATTACAAGTCAGAAAGTGGGAGATTTTGCCCATTCTGTGCCAAGAATTGCTGGGTCATATCAGTTACCTTCTCCTGTGGTCAGCTTCTTTATCTATTCAGTGTGGGAGTTGGTGAAGTTAGCCCTAAAATCCCTTCTGGTCTGCCTGCTTTCACTATTGTCATTCACCGGAAAATGCATATGGGGTTGAGGTGCATGTGCAAAGACAAAGGTGATGGAGTCAGGATGCTAACTCTAATCTCCCCGTTTCTAGTCCATGGTTTGCTATACCCTGTGGCCTCCCATTTATTTCTGCCCTTTCCCATCTTTTAAGAAAAAAAAAGGATGTCTCCACCTTGCGCACAGACTTTGGGCAGTGTGACCTATACTTGGGCAATACGTATAATTGCAGGTTTTGACAACAGGGACACATGAAATGAAAACCCCTTGAAGCTGTGATTTATGACTGAATATCTTTAATATGTTTTAAATACCTGTGCTTCATGCACTAACATTTTTATTCCTACTGTACCTTTACCTTTAAGTTCTTGCCAAATTTAGCAAAGCTCTTTTGACTTCTGTGGTGGCTACTCAGAAACTTTCTCAGTCAAGAATGACTCACACGGCGCTGCCCACAGACCAGACTTTCTGTATTCAATCTCAGGCACACCAGAAGTAGTGCTTAATCTCTTATGAAATGTGTCATATGACGGCAGAAGTCCATCGACGGGGTGGGAAAAGTAAATACCCAAAACAGCGTTGTTGTACTTGAAAAAGAGTCAGTCACTTCTCCCAGGAGATGAAGGATGAGATTATTACCCCAAAGCATTGGCAAGCCAGGCGTTTACCACCAAGCGGGAGCTCCGGACTCCACCACGGTAAGGAGACCCGGGTTTGCTGCACTGTGCTCAGCTGGCCTTTGTAACCTGAATAAGGAAGAGGGAGGACGGATTCCCTTCAAGATCAGCCTTTGAATCCACCGCCTGAATGAAGGACCAGGACACACCTGATCCAGTTAGTCTCTAAGCAGTTTCTTTCAAAGGACACACACACTCAGCATTTACCCTGTGTATATAAATTTCCATCACAATAGCTGCCCTGCTTTTAGGGACCTAGGAACAATTTGATAGTTCAGATAAAGGGGGAACCCTTTGAAAGAGGAAACCCGCTGAAATAACATCCCTGTCAAAGGGGCACGTTTTCTCCACACGTGGTCCCTTTGGAGGAGTGTCACATCACAGAGAAATAGGATAGCGACTCCAAATGGTCATTTCTGCACATTTGGACAATGAGTTTTAAAGAGAGGACTGCAGAGCCGTGGGGCAGCCAGAACGTGCCCACTGGCTGGGCAGCAAGCCACGCACTGGGCTGTCAACAGCTCAGGAAGGCAGAGCGTGTGCGCAGCAGAGCAGGGGAGGCGTGCTGCAGCCAACACGTCGCTCCCTTGGGAGGCAACACACAGGCTTCCAGAGAGTCAGAGAGGCCACGAGTTTTAGGAAAATGTGCCCATTTCTGGACTGGAAAGAGAAGCTCATTATATCTTCTGGAGTGGGGAGTCCCAAAGTTGACTGTTTATCAGAACCATCAAGAACATGTGTGAGAATGTAAATTCCTAAGCGCCATCCTGGACTTACTGCACCAGAGTTGCCCTCATTTCCTTACTCTCCCACAAGGGGGGCGGGGGAGTAGGAGTCTGAACAGCCCATCCGCCGGTCTTTCTGATGGTATGAGTGGAGAAGCTCCCCTTTGTGAACTGTTCATCTACAGGGCTGCCTTGAAACACAGCTCTTGCCACACTCAGATAAAGGCACTAATCAGCACTCCCTTGCTCCATGGAGTGTACTTTCTATGAGGCAAGTATGTTCACAGTACAACAAAAGGCCATTCTTTCAGGTGCATGGGAAGGACAGTCTAAATGAGAGAGGATCCTGAATAATTAAATGAGTAAAGGAACTGCTTCATTTTTCCGTCATTTGAACTTGAACTGCTTACCGGCTCGCCTTAACAGAGCAGTGCTAAGCCCGCCCAGCTGAGTCACCAACACTCAGGGGCCTGACTTCCTCCCGGAGCAGTGAGGGGACGGACACCAGAATCAACATGCTCGCTCCTCGTGGGGGTCCGCCATCCTGGCATCTGCTGCTCCTGACGCTCTGGATGATGCTTCCTTGTAGGGCAGGGGGTGGGGAGGAGGCTGCAAGGAGGCAGCAAAAGGAGGAGACAGAGCTGAAGGTAGAACAGCAGACCCATAAGGTCAGGGGACAAGCTCTGGGTCAGGGAAACAGAGAGAGCGGGGCGAGGAGGACAGAAAGACAACGAGAAGCCTTCCAAGAGATCAGTTTACCAACAGGGGAAAAGAGCTGGTGACTTCCTCTGTTCTGAAGGTTCTCTTCAAAGGACTGAAGGGTAGGGTTTCCACACAGGGACAGGATGCATGTTGCCCCCCGTTTCTGCCTCCCAGACTCTGAAGCTTTACATTGGGTTTAGTCACCAGAGACTATGACTCAGGGTCTGCCTCCAATGGGGAGACTGGCAGAAAGTTCTGCTTGCAGACAGTGAGGTCTCCCACAGCAGCCAGAGCTCCTGCCTCAGCTCTAAATATACATTCCCACTGCACCTTAGGAGATTTTGCCTGCAGACTTGGAAATTTCCGCTGCCCTTAGATTAGGTGGTTAGGATGATCATGATAGTGTATCTTTTTCAAGCTGACTGAAGTGAGCTGCACTCTAGCCCCAGGGTCCTCTGTGATCTACTGTTAACCCCAGGGTTTACCCATCTGCCCCAGCCTCTCCATCCTTGCCTTGTATGTATGGGCTATTTCCCCAGTGGACTACAAGCTTCTGGAAGGCAGGGAGAAGGTCTTACTCATCTTTGAATCCCAGTATCAGGGACAGTGCTTGGTTTGGGGTGTGGGGAGCGGTGGGGCGGGGGGTGATGGCAGAGTTGGGCAGTGACTTGTGCTGAGCCAGAAACTGAACTTAAAAGTGAATCTCATACGACCCTCTCGGGGAAAATAACACATTCATTACCTCGTCAGCCAACAACTGAAAGATCTAGGTCAAAACTCTGTTCTGCAGATATTAAGGATATATGTTAAATCATTTTCTAAAACAATGCAGTATTAAGTGAAAGCTTGGAGACCAGTGCCATAAATAATGTCTAAGGCACACTAACATTCCTCTCAGGCTGTCTGGCCCGCTGGCCTCTGCGGTTGGAGGCAGAGCCTGGGTGTCGAGGCAGACCCCCTGAGGTGGGTGTGAGTTGCTCAGTTCTGGAGCCGGACTGTGTCCCTGGAGGGAGAGGGGATCCGAGGCTGGAGGTTCTCCAGGCTACTGCAAGATCATCTTTGCCTTTTAACCTACAGCTCAGACTGCAGGCTCAGCCTCTCCAGATTCAGAGGTCCTTTGCTTGATCTGGAACTGTTCCTCCCAGTCCATGGGTCTACGGGGTGCTTCACCCTTTGCTTCAGTCACCCACCATTTTCTGAATGCATTACCTTCCTACACATCCTGGTGGCTCTTGAAGAGCTTGTGGCTAGTGGCCATTAGCACAGATGTGGGACACACTCCTTCCGAGATGGACTTCTTGGTGGTTTTTCCTCTCTGACCAGGAAGGCGGCTGTCCCGTGGATATGCGTCATTACTGCTTTCTCTCTAGCTTTCCCTGCATTTCAGAGAAGCTCAGTGTCCCTTTCACATTACAGTTTCCAAAATGTTATGAGTAAAAATGCCAAAGCAGGCCAGCAAAATTGTGGCGTATTTTATATTTATGTTTAAGAAAATGGTGCTTTTAATAAGAAATGCCAGTTTGTTGATTTTCATACACAACCTGAACACGATTTAAACGCATCTGACTGATGTAAGATCATCAAAAATTTTACAGCAGGGGCACCTGGCTGGCTGAATTGGTTAAGCATCTGACTCTTGGTTTCAGCTCACGTTATGATCTCATGGTTTGGGAGTTTGAGCCTCACATCTGGCTCTGCGCTGACAGTGCAAACCTACTTGAGATTCTCTCTTTCTCTCCCCCTCCAAAAGAAATAAATAAAATTTAAAAAAAGCTTTATAGCAAAATAATGTAACTTTAAACACTGATAGTCAAGACTATGCTAAGAATAAGAATACCATGACTATTATGATTCAAATGATTGCTACAGTCTATTCATGTCTAGTGGTAAAATTCTGAAAGTAGATAAAAAATATTCCACCACAGAGGTGTCAAACAGTATATATGTGCTACTTTCAAGATAATACAAGATGATTAGAAAATATAGAAAATATTAATTTATTGTGCATTAGGGACAGTCTGGGTCTGGGAATTTAAACTGGAATGACAGCATCTTTCCATTCTCTCATTTTATCTCTGCTCTAAGCAGTTTAAAATTGAGGCTCTTTGGGGTCCCCAGGGTGGCTCAGTCAGTTAAGTGTCCGACTTCGGCTCAGGTCATGATCTCACGGCTTGTGAGTTTGAGCTCTGTCAGCACAGAGCCTGGAGTCTGCTTCACATTCTGTGTCTCTGTCTCTCTCAGTTCCTCCCCTTCTCATGCCCTCTCTCTCTCTCTCTCTCTCTCACATAAATTTAAAAAAAAAAAAAAAAAACATAGAAAACCATTTAAAATCGAGGCTCTTTGTAACCATGTGGCATTGGTAGCAATGGATTCCCCCACCTTCCCGTACGACAGCACTGTAACAGGTCCCCTCTCCCCGCACCGGGCTCCCCCACCAAGGCTGCAGCCAACACCCAACATAGCAGCCAATGGAGGCAGAAGGCCCCCGGCTTTGTAACCATGTCTGTGGCAAGGGTATGTCTCTGCAGAGAAGCACAGGCTCCACACCAGCCTCGGGCCCCTTGGCCCTTTGCAAGCACCTGGCTCTCAGTCTGCTTGCTTCCCAGCAGCCTGCCCCTTTATCTTTGCTTCCCCTCAGACCACCCGAACAGTTTGGCAACAGAGCAGCGAGTTTACGTCCTCCTGGGGACTGTCCTTAGCCGAGAACGGACTGTTCAGGGGTCTCCTCTGCTCTCTCATCCCTGGTGGGATCAACTCCAAGTCTAATACTATGTTAGGGCTCACTTTCAAGGTTTCCCTAACGTTGCCCCTTTAGTTGGCCTACTTCCCTTCTTGGTCGCACTTTGCCAGTTTTCCCCGGGGAACTTCTCTTAATCAAGCACTTTTTCACAGGCCATCTTTGTCGCTCTGCCCGCACTGCAGCCTATGACTGGAAGCAAGTCTTGTTACTTACTGCGAGACTTCGTCACTACTCCTATTTGAAGCTGTTTCTTTATATGCAAAATTGAGGTCGACACAGCAAGCTTTGAGGGCCACTGCAAGCCTTAGAGATCAGGTATATAAAATATCTGGCAGAGTCAGTTGCAGATGTCAGTTGCTGTTAGCTCTTTTCCCAAGGCCATCGGCTTACTCACCCCTGCCGGTGGTCTTCTCTATGGCCAGACCAAGCAGGGACTGTGAGAGCTGAGATGGAGAAACAGGGCCGCTTATTTGTTGCCCTAAGATTGAGCTCATGGTTCCTTCAACATAAATGGGTCTTAGTAATTCAACTGTGGGCTTTTAAAAATCCTTAGCACAGAATCGGGATCTAAGAACATAATTAGGTGGGTCAGTGCCAGGAGAGGATTCAGGATTTGATCTTAACTACTTTCAGGGTTGAATCCTAACCATGGAGAATTTGAGGGTTGCTTAGAAGTTTGTTTATTTTTTCCAGAGTTCACTCTGACAATTTGACAAGAGAGACCCGGTTTCATTCAGGTCTACTGCTATGTTTTGAGGTCTCTTTGAGGTGTGTGAGTTGGTGGCAAACTGTGGGGGCCAGGGTTCCCTGAAGGAAGCTGGGCCAGAATGGAAATCATAGCACATTCAGGGAACTATCAGAATTTTTCACATAAGGTGCATCACCGTGTAGGCAAACCCAAGTGACTCATTTCCTCGTTTCAAGCCAGAGAGTTATAGGGGTTTGATACTGTGAGATCCAGTCTCATGCTTCTGTCCCCAGCCATCTCATTTTCTCTGACTCCTTCATGGCACGACTTCATTCTTCCTAGACAGAGAATATATTTCCCTTAGGTCAACTGCCCTAACCATCTATTCTCAGAGATCTGAAACATCTGCTGCAGGTTGCTACCTCAACTCCCAAAGAATTCCCCTTTGCTGCTCATTGTCAGTGCAGATGGTGCAATCACCAAGTTAAAATGAGGCAGAGGTGGCCTGATCAAGGCATATGCGTTGGGCAGACTAGAGGGTGCTCAGGAAAGAGCAGGTCGTGGGTGAGGGTTCTGGGGGTGTGAGAAGTGAGGGTGGCAGGGAAGTGTCCCTGACAGCAGAGAACAGTCTCACCAACAGTTGCAGCTTCATTCAGGGTGCGGAGTCTGTAGAGCATGCCACACATGCACACACACACACACACACACACACACACACACACACTTCGTTGCCTTAAATACAAAGGTTAAGAACAACAGAAATTTGCTGGACCGTGAGTAAGCAGTAAGAAAAAGCATAGGGACTTGTTGTCTGCCTCTAAGATTGTCACGGCGAACAAGCACTCATGTCCAAGTGATGGTGGAAAAGGGAAAGTGCCAAGGAGAGTGGGGGGTGGGGGGGAAGGAAGAGCTTAATTCCCAAGGCAAAGCTGGTGGTGTCTGAAAACACAGCCACTGCCCTGTGGCCCTTTGTCCAGGGCAGCTCTGATGTGCCTCCATCCCCACAGCCCACATTCTGGCTCACGGTCTGGATGAAGGTTACAACCCACAGCATGACTCTACTTCCTCAGCTCCACAAGGATTAAGCATTTGGTTTCAGGTCGCAGCTGTCAAAGAGCACCCAAGATACACACCACCTTGCCATGACCGACTCGGGGCAAAGGGTCCAGCAGAGCAGTCAAAGCCAGGAGAGACATTAGTATTTCCTCCAAGGACATTAATAAAGGGAGCGCCACTGCCAAAGGATACAATAATGAATGTCAGTCAGTCCTGGAAGGCCATCTCATGTTAGCAAACCTGCTGCACTATGGAAGCTGTCCATCACAACCCTCTCCATCACTGTGTGCACACAACACTTTCTGCACCTGTCAATCACCCTGCTTGTCCAAATATTAAGTGGCCCTTCCTTGGTTCCTCCTAATCACTACTAATCCCATGTATTGCAGATGTATTTTCAGGCCCCACCCTACTTTATTTCTCGAGGCACCTATTTGTTATTATTAAACTGAGTTTTTCCTGGAAACGTGGCATGTGGGTAAGCAGGGAATTCTTTCTGCTTCCTGGACTCCCATGCACCCACCCCAAAAAGGCTGGTTCTGCTCTGAATCTTCTTTCTTCTTTCTTCTTGCTCATGTCAAGCTGCCAGTTTGGTTAATAGCGTGTCTAGGCAAATAATTCTGATCCATTGACTAAGCATTTACAGACAGACCCTGTGTTGTCCTCAGACTTAGGGGCTGGTTACTTTTAGGAGGGGTGTCTGGCTGCCAAACAGCAGGAGACTATTAAAAGAGGCCTCATTGTTTACTTTATGCCCAGGTCCAGAGTGAGCAGGAAGCTGGCACAGTAGTGTGAAATCAGGGTCTCCAGTTAGTTATGATGGGGAGGCAGCTCATGGGTAGAGTTTCTTCCTGTGGCTTCCTCTGGGGAATACCCAGGTTCTCTCCAGCACTCACTGGAAGGTGGACCTCAGGATAGGAAATGGACTTCTCTCCTCCAGTCCAGACTCCATAAGCACTGTTCTAGAGCTGCTGGTAGAAGACCAGTGCTATTTTATGGATTGCATGGGGTGCTGCCTAGGGAAATTGTTGGAGATGAGCACTTCTGGATTCTGAGGCATCAGTGTGAGCTCAGTTCAGAGCAAATATAACCTTGTAACTACTGGGTCTCCCTCTCTTACTCTGTCTGTAGCAGACTCTCCTGGTGGTGCTGTGTCTTGACATCGATATTGAATTGACTGTCTATGTGACATTTTCCCAACTCCGTTCTGCTGGCTGCTATCACTGAGGGATGGGTTTGAGGAGTTGTCCAGGAGCCTCTGTGGCCTTCCCTTGGCTACTCTGTGGCAGTGCTATGGTTGCTGGGTTTATAGAATCCAGACAGGGACAGACGAAGGAACCTCTACATGAGGACGCAAGGGTCTTCCCAGGCCAGGACTGTGTGGCCACAGCAGGGAACTTGCAGCTGTGGCCATGGTGACAACAAGAGGCAGGGCTCAAGGACTCCCTATGGCATCTTATCAAACCCACGCTAAAAATCTTTCCATAGTGTAACTTTATGGAGGAAAATGGGTGGGAAACAGGTACAGCGTCTGCTTTAGACCTAAATGGACTCCTACAAATAGTGTCATAATACATCCTGTTGTATCGACTAATCAAATGGAAATTCGTTTTTCCATAAGAACAATTGTATATTTGAGAGTTATGTCCATGAATAAAAACTGGGATAGAATGCAACTCTAGTGACTTGTCTTTTAAGTCCTTTTGAAATTGGCATTCCATGATTCCCAGTGCCATTTTCCTACTTTCTCCACTGCACTTCACACCTCCAACCGTGCTGTCTCCCCTTTTCTTTATTTTATGGATTCTGCTTACTCATGATTCTGGTCTACCCTGGTGGCTCTTTGTGATAGTTCTTATTATCTTGGTACTTCTGCTTATTGCTACCTCTGAGTTTCTTCACATATTTATTTACCTTCTACTACCAACTCCCAAGCGTCCCCAATCCTGTCTGTCTCTGTCTCGTGAGTGTAGATGCTCCCAGAGAGAGAATGATATTGGAACACTTAGCCATCATTATGTCTCTTGGCCATCCTGAGTTTATAGACTCTTAGCCAATTTAAAGTTTGCTCTTCACTGTTCTGGGGCGCCTGGGTGGCTTAGTCGGTTAAGCGTCCGACTTTCGCTTAGGTCATGATCTCGCGATTCGTGGGTTCGAGCCCCGCGTCGGGCTCTGTGCTCACTGCCAGCTCAGAGCCTGAAGCCTGTTTCAGAGTCTGTGACTCCCTCCTCTCTGACCCTCCCCTGCTCAGGCTGTCTCTCTCTCTCCTAGAAATAAATAAAACATTAAAAAAATAAAAAAATAAAGTTTGCTCTTCACTGTTCTTAGTTCAGGCACTTGTTCCTGATTTAACAACTACTAGTCAAAACAGTGGAGATCATCTGGGGTGATTTTTGCTGAAGTGACCCTTTAGAAGAGTTTCATAGACATGTCAGGCATTCTGAAGGTTTGGTGTGACCTATATACTAATTCTTCCCTTCAATAGCCTGACTTGAAACCATATTAACATGCTTTTAGCAACATACACACTTCACCACACACTGACGTAATCGAATTGCCCTTAGCAAGTATTGTTACATGACACAATGGCTAAGACAGGCAGAGTTTACTGGCGTTTGAATAAATAATAGAGCAGAGAATGTGAACCACGGGAAACTAGTGGAAGGTAGAGGTAGCTAAATCCTATGTAACCCAACTGTTCTGGTTCTCTATTGTTTCCTAACAAAGAAGTTATCCCCAAAGTGAGTGGCATCAAGCAACAATCATTTTAAGATACTCACAGATTCTATGGGGCAGGAATTTGGATAGGACATGTCGGTATGGCTTCTGTCTACTCTACATTATCTGGGGCCTCATCTGGGACTGACTAGAATAGCTGGAATTATGTGGAGATTTCTTCATGCAAATGACTGGTGCCTGGGCTGGAGTGACTGAGAGGGTGGCTCAATGGAGACTGCTAACCAGAGCACTTACACATGGCCTCTGCATGGCTCAGAATTCCAAGACCAAGCCTGTAAGCAGGGCCAGCGTCCCATGGCCTTGCATGACCTAATCTTCGAAGTCACAGATCACTTTCACCATACTCCATTGGTCAAAGCAGGCACAGGCACACCGAAATTCATGGGAATGGAACATAAACCCCATTTCTCAATGGGAGAGATATCAAGAAATTGGTGGCTTTGTCTTACAAAGGTCACGCCAAGGATCAATTTTCTCTTTCCCCTAAAGATAGTTTCTCTCTTGAATGCTTGGGAAAGGGAGGTTATAGCAACTCAGCTCCCAAATTGTCCATGTAGCAGGCTCCTTCTCCTCAATAAGTATGTCTTTTCCAGCACCACTGAGGGTCATTACTAAACTTTTTGCTAAGGATCTTGGCTTTGAATAATGGATTGTAGTTTCAATATTGCAATTCTGCTACCTCCTCAGGATTTCCAGGGAGAGGGCCGCCAACATAGAGTAGGCCCCATTTCTCACTTTCCTTGACAAAAGCATGCTCTGAATTTGTGTGCATTCATCAGATTTTGTGAAAGACTGAGAAAACCAAAAGAAATAAGAATATGTGAAGAAAGGCATTTAAGACTATGTTATGGGCATGATTCTGACCAGGTTCCAAATGAAGAATTTCTAAGGAGTTAACAGGGAGTTGATCACTTGGGTCTGCCTTCATGTCTAGCCTGATCTCTTAGAAATCCTCCTTTATAAAATCTGCATGCCAATCTTCATTTACTTTTTAGCAAATCCCAACTCTTCCCATGAACTTGTTTTTGGCCCCAACATTGAGTTTTCTTTCTCTAAATGTCTATTTCCTTAACTCTGAATTAGTCAGCCCATAGTGAGGCTTGAGGGGACTCCAGAAGTATTGTGTCTGAGGAGCCTGTGCACTCCAGATTCCTTACATTTTTCCAGAGGGAAGCTCTTGAGTCTCATAGACTCAGTTAGGAATCACTCATCCTGGCTACATGGAGATAGTCCCATCAATGTAATTTACATCCCTATCTTCCTGTTTTTCCTATTGTCTAACTATCATTTGAAAACACACAAATCGTTTGAAAACACACAAATAGGACTTTCAAGAACACACGTTCATTCTTAAACATAGTAGAAGCTGAAAGTTTAAGGTGAGAAAGGAGATATTTCTATAACTGCACAGAATTTGCACGACCTTCTTTCTGCAAGTAAGAATTAGATATCATTTCCTGTTCTCTCCTCATTCTTGTTTCTAAATTGTGTTCTTCAAGCCTGCAGGAAATAGAAATTGATCTCTTGCTGACCAGGTGCAGTTTAAAATAAAGGCCTGGCTGAAAATTTGAAATTATGCTTTTAAAGTCTCGACTCTTAGAAAAGGGCAATCTTCTCACTCAGTCTCTGTCAGGAGTAGGGAGTGGAGTGGGTTAGAAGTGAGGGTGGCTTCTAAGTCTCACAGAGTTTGTTGTCAGCAGTGCCAAAGGACTGATGGTCCAGTCCTGTAGCACGAACCCAGCTGGTGGCAACAGATTTCTGCCCAGATCCACAGCCTGGCCTTCTGAAAAGCCCGTTCTGCTCTAGGCAAGGCCAAATGAGTACATTCAACACCCACATTCTTTCAGAAATACTGGCTTTATGCATCACTGAAAGAAGAGCCAAGCTCTACTGAGACTAGTCTTTAGGTTAGTAGATCGGGTCCCCCTAATCCTGTACTTCGGTCCCTCAGGCACAGCTGACCCCAGACTCCGAAATGAAAACCCCTCTTCTTTCCCAGTGTCTGCCCAGAGACAGACACTAGCCAAAGCGATCCGGTGTCAGCCTTCTTCCTTACTGGCCCCTTCTGCATCACCTCCCTTCATGATCCCGTCAACTCAATTCTGATGTCCCACTTGTCTCCCCCACTTCCATTTCCTAAAACATAACCTCTGTATTTTCAGATTGCTGCCGTTCCGTTCTTCCAATACTTAAGCCAATTCTATTCCCATTCTCCAAACTTCTCTCCTTCCATCCACATCTTCAGACTCATGTGTTCTTCAGCTTTTAGTACTCTTATCACATAAGGGTCAAGAAGTCATTATTCTTTTATTAGATTTTGACTTTTCTATTTTGCTATTGAACCAGCACGAACATACACAGTCGAAGTACCTGCGTAATTATTGAGATGTCCGCAGTGGCCCTGTGGGAAGAAGTCCTAAGTTGTTCGGCTGTGAGGCCCATATTGACTCTGAAATGAGTCTTTCCCTTTTGAAGGTCTTACAGTAGGTTCAAGGCAAACCTCCTGAGATTAACTCATTAACTGATTTTCATTTCATGCTTAAAATATAAATAATGTCAATCTTAGAGAACCACATCTTTACAGTTAGCACCTTTCTTTAAAATGAAATAGTGAGTTAGACACCCATGTGAATTAAAAAGGTGATCTTACTCTATAAAGTTTTTTGACATGATAACACTTTCATTTTTATCATAGATTAGGTACAATAAACACCACCCAAATAAGCTTGAGCAAATACTTCTCAGTGAACAGCTTTCGAAGTCTGAATCATGCTGTGCTCCTGCTTGGTTCCCAGGTTCTAAAAGGGTGTCTTCCCCTCTGGAGATTGCTCTTCCCTTCCCTCTTTGTCTGGTCAACTCCTGATGCTCTCTCCCAGGACTCGGCATATATCTGATGTTCTCAGGTAGACTTTTTGACTCACCCCTGCTCCTCTCCTCTGGCTTGATTTTATAGCACTGATAATGACTGTAATTTAACATGAGGACAGGGACTATGCTGCCTGCTGTTGCCACTCATCACTGTATCCCCAGTGCCTAGACCAGTGCCTGGAAAAGGCCACTGATAAATATTTACTGAGTGACTGAGTTGAATGATTAAATGATTGAGTTTATATTTGAACTACTGAGCCCATACATGGGAACTGTGTAACAAACAATTATAAGAGACATCATGGTTTAAACCAGCTCTCATTGAGAACATGTCTATCTTCTTTTCTGCACCTAGTCATTATAATAAACATCACTTGGTTCCTTTTTTTTAAGCACATTTTTTAAAGCACAAATTAACTTTTAATTTGTAATTATGACCTTAAGTCTTTGATTTTGGACTGAATAGCAGTTAGTGTTTCATGCAATACAGAATTAATACTAAACTTTTCCACTGGCCTTTGAAACCCCAGATTCCTACTTAGATTTCTACCTATGTGGATGCAAACCTCTGCTCTCTATGTGGGGGTAACAGAGGTCCTGGGTGAAGCTCCAAGCCTCATTGTCTAGGGCTGATTTAATGGCTGCTCCTTCCTGGGTCAATGGCATTTCTATTAACAGATCCCTGCTGGCCTGAAATCCAGTCCCAAGGCCTTTCTCCACTACCTGCCTCCATTCTAACAGAGGGAAAAGCTAAATACTTGCTTTCTCAGCTGCCCTGAAAGCCGGGCTTTGCTATGAGGCTGAGCTGGGGAGAATGAGATAGAATCAGGAGACTTTCTGTTCAGTTGTTGGCATTACTGATAAAAGAGACAGATGTTGCTCATGTCAGCATCTCCTATTTTTCATGCCTTGAGCATGGACGCAATGGGTGGAGACACAGGACCATCTTACAATAATGGAGCGATAAGCTGACGCTCATAGAATGGTGGGACGGGGTGCCTGGGTGGTTCAGTTGGTTAAGCGTCTAGCTTCGGCTCAGGTCATGATCTCGCGGTTCGTGGGTTCGAGCCCTGCGTCAGGCTCTGTGCTGACAGCTAGCTCAGAGCCTGGAGCCTGTTTCAGAGTCTGTATCTCCCTCTCTCTCTGAACCTCCCCTGCTCAGGCTCACGCTCTCTTTCTCCCCCTCCCGCCCCTCTCTCTCAGAAATAAATAAAACATTAAAAAAATTAAAAAAAAAAAAAAAAAGAATGGTGGGACAGATGGTAAAAAGAGCCTGGTCTGTTAACACAGTGACAAGCTCTCTGGACTTTGCCCATGCTAGGAGTCCTTGTTACATGAGTCAAGGAAAGCCCTATCTGTTTAAGCCTGCATTATCTGGGCTTGCTTTTACTTGCAGCCCAAAGCATTCCTGACTGCTAAGACTACATAGGCTATTTTTAACCTGCTTCTTCATCTAAATCTATGTTCTTAATCTAAATCCAATTTGACTCTAAGTAAACTCTAATCTATGACTCTAACCTTAATCTAAATCTACCCTTAATCTAAATACGGATCTAACCTCACTCTAAATCTATCTTTGATCTAAATATGAATACCTTAAGAAGGGGCCCAAACTTAGACAGCCTTTCCTGTTTGCCTATGTTTATCTGATGAGACCACAAATAGCAATTTATGATGATGCTAATTCAGATATTTGTAAAGCTAAGGGTAACTTGGCTTACCATCTTACCTCATGGCAAAAAAAAAAAACAACCCAAGAAACAAAAAAAAAAACCTCATGCACTATTTCTCAGATTTTATCACTTAAAAAGCTTTCAAGAATGTCACTCATATTTCAGAAAAGTAGAAATAGCCCTTTTCCTGACTTCTCGCTCGTCTAAGACTCACACATTATCCTCAAGTTAATGTCAAAGCTATTTTTGAATTAGCTAATTAATAACATACTATACCAGCAAACAGTGTTTAACATTCAGGCTATCCTGTGATTATATATCTATAACAAATGAGATGGAGAGAACAATAAGGTTTTTGGCCCATCATCCAACCTTAAATGAAATTGTTTAGACTCTGATTATTAAATGCTAAATGAAAATGCAGACATACTTCCAAATTCACTTTATGCAAAGCCTCTGAAATGCTTCACTCTTTTCATCTCTAGGAATTAGAGGAGTCTAAAGCTTTGACTAAAACCACGAATTGAGCCCTTCCACCCCTGTCTCTCCTTCTTTCTCCTTGCCTTTTTCCTCAAAACCCCAATGTTAATAGGTTTCACATGCTCTTCACCAACCCTCCGATCCTCCCCAAAGTCAACACTGCCAAGCCGTCCTGACTTTGAGCGTGCCTCACCAGTTCCTGGCTTGGGTTTCATGAGATCTGAAGCACTCTCACATGAAACCAGGAAGGTCTGCAGTGCAGCACTGTGGAAAATGTGAAACATCAGGCATACAATGTATTTTTCAAATCTGGACTCTGTAACTGAAACTTGGCTTGCTTGCTGTCTGGCTGATAAGGATGGATGAGAGATGAAGACTTCGCTATCTCCAGGGCAGAATCTGAGCAGGGAACTTAAAAGGGACGTTTAAGATGAAAGGGGCAATTCAGCCAGCCGGTCTTTTGCCTTCTACCTATTGGTAATTGCCGCTTAGGTTGGCGCTTCCAGGACACGAAGATGGGCCTGCTGTTGCAGGTGGAGAGGTGATAAGAGAGAGTGAGCAGACCTCGAGCTGGAAGCAGAGACCTTGAGGAAGTCCTGACTGTGGCAGGGAGTCACGCCTGTCTGCGATGGCCACGTCTTCATAGAAAAGGAAGTCGGTGCTCCAGCTGACAAATGGCCTCATCCGTCTCGAGCAAGCCTACTGTTTTGAGGCACTCACAGCTGGTTTTTTATTAAACAAGAAAAAAATTCTCTCTTTTGACCTTTCAAGACGAGTAGGATGGTGCAGGATATTTTCATTAGTTTGCGGTGTGTCTGCTTTGCCTCTGCAGAGGCAAGATGTCATATCTGTCATGTCTGTTCAGGGTTTTACGGTCTCTTATTAATTACTCTCTACAGACCCCATGAGAGAACTGGCATCTGTGAGCATGAACTGGGAAGTGCATGTTTCTTTAGCTCACCTGAGGGCACTGGGGATTCTTTGCTTCTGACATTCTTTCCGTTGCCTAGTGTGGACGTGGCTGTTTTTCCCAAATATGCTTTGGGGGCCAGCTCCCATTTAATGGTCTTATGGAAGTTGCTAATTTTGGCCACAATCCTTAAAAAGAAATGCAATTCATATCACAACCTAGAGTGTCTTCTATGTGCACGTTCCTCTGACAGCTTCTGCTTTGTTTTATTAAAAACAAAATACTGGGCATGACCACTAAATTCATGTCATAACTTACTAAGCAGTTAACATCTGTAGCTTAATAAACATTGGGCCACGTAACTAAATTAAACAAACAAACAAACAAGTGGTGTCTGTGAATTAGACATGCTTTTGCCTAGTGAAAGCAATGGTGTCCATCTACGTTCGTTGGTGCTAAAAATTACCCATGCTGGGGCGACTGGGTGGCTCAGTCGTTTAGGCGTCTGACTTTGGCTCAGGTCACGATCTCACAGTTTGTGGGTTTGTGCCCCATGTCAGGCTCTGTGCTGACAGCTAGCTCAGAGCCTAGAGCCTCCTTCAGATTCTGTGTCTCCCTCTCTCTCTCTCTCTCTCTCTGACCCTCCCCTGCTCACGCTGTCTCTCTCTTTCAGAAGTAAATAAAACATTTAAAAAAATTTTTTTAATAAAAAAAAAATTACCCATGACATCCGAATGCCCCCTTATGATCCCTGCCTCTTGGTATTCACACTCTTAACTACCATCTTCCTCTTGAATACAGACAAGGCCTGCTGACTTGTTGCTCATGAATAGAATACAGTAAAAGTGATGAGATGCCTTGTTACTGGTTTACCAAAGACTGTGGCCATCTTGCTCACACTCACTCTCTTGCTAGCACTCTCTTTTGGATTTCTCACACCCTTTCTCTAATCAATTAAGTGAGAGAGGCCCATGAGTCAAGGAGCTGAGGTAGCTTTTAACCGATTTTATATCAGTCTCCAGTTGAGACTTCAGACCACAGTCCTAACCAATACCTTGATTACAGCCTTATGTGAGCCCCTGAGCCAGAGAATTCAGCGAAACCATGCCAGGATTTCTGGCCTACGGGAACTGTGAGAAAATAAATAGTTGTTTTCAACAGCTATGCTTTGGGGGCAATTTGTAATGCAGTAATAGATAAATAATACACAATCTCTTAGTGAAACACAAAATTGGGGTTTGCACTCTTGGCTTTACGTCAGTGCCCCTTTACCTTCTTATATGCAATAAAAAATACATCTGGCTATCTCTCTTTGCTTGGAGATGTGGCGCTAACCAAGTCATTGATAAAGAAGCTTTCGAAACTTGCTTCTGAAAGTCAGTGACTGAAGATTCCTCCAGCACAAAGAAGATGGAAGACTTGAGAGTTATCTGTAATTTCAGGGTGAAGCACTGTATTATTGCAGGAGCCCTCCAGTTGAGAATATGTGGAGAAAGACAACATTAAATTACTTGATTTGAAAAATACGGTTTTCCGAACCACGCAGAATGAAGGCATTTATGAATAACACAAACTGCCCAGAGTTGTGTGCGTATATACTTCCCAGGGCCACAGGGTTCAGTCCTTGGATATCTCTGTTCCACCTGCATTCACTACCTGAATGTTCCCAGTGAGTCTCATGGGTCTAAACATCATCCAAGTGCTGATAAAAATGTAAAATTATGTTTCAAGTCTGGACTTTTCCCTTGAATTCCAGATTTGCCTCTCCAACTACCTACTCAACATTTCCATTTGGATGTCTAATAAGCATTTCCAACCCAACACATCAATCTTCAAATTCTCACCCCCTCTCCCACTCTCTTTCCTGTCTTAAAAATGACAATTCCATTCTTTGGTGCTCAAGCCAAAAAACTTTGGAATTATTCTTGACTCCTGTCTTTCTTTCACACTCCTACATCTAATCCATTAGCAAGTCCCATTAGGTCTTCCTTTAAATGATTCAGGATCCCGCTCCTTCTCAGATCTTTGGTCCAAGTCTTTAACATCCTTCCTTAATGGTCCCCTTGCTTCTGCCTTTGCCCTCATTCAGCCCATTCTTAACATAGTATCCCAGAACCTCATTTCAAGTGAAAGTCAGATCCTGTCACCTCTTCTTACAACATGGCAATGGTTCTATCTCACTTGGAATAAAAGCCTAAGCCCTTACAAATGGCCCATGATACCCAATTTATACTGCCCCTCCTTCCTCTCTGACCTTAAATGCTGCGATTCTGACCTCTCCCTCCCTCTGGTTGTGCTGGACTCTTCCTTGGGGTTTTGATGGTGGCTGTAAATGCTTTTTTCTTTAGTTCTTTCAGGTCTTTGCTCAGATGCTAGAGGGATTTCCTCGACCACCTTTTCATAAATTGTAGTCACCTGTCTCTATCCCTCTTGCTCACTGTGTTTTTCTCTATATCACTTCTACCTGCCATAGCACACACTTACAGGAAAATGCCATACACGTACATTTAGTGTCCATTTCCCAACACCACAACAGGAGTTCAACAAGAGCAAGCATTTGTGTCTGTATCCTCAGTGCCTAGAATGTACTTGGTTCAGACTAGGCATCGCTAACTACTTCCTGAATGCATAAATGACTCTCTTCTCACCAGCCTTTCTTTGCTTTTCCATTCACATTATGGTTATCCGTGTAGGAATCCCTGAGCACCAAAAACTCAAGAGAATCCAGCACAGACTGGTCATGAAGCATAGTTACACATTTTGTCTTTAATTGCAAATCACAAAGTCTGATTTCCTTTAGTCATGCCCTTATTTCCTTCACCTTTTGCCTTATATCCTGGTGATAATTGAAGCAACTGCAGGAAAAAAAAATAATGTCTGGGGTCTCAATGGTCTGAAAAAATTAGAAGAATAGAGAATTCAATGGAGATTTAGTTCATGATTAACAAGAGCAGTATTTCTGCATGCAGGAGGCATGTTAGGAGTTAGTCAAAATAAGTAATAATAAACCCTTGAGAACTAGGTTTTAGGATCTTTTTTAGACTTAATCCATCTTTAGACTTTGAAAACCCTCAAGACACTCTGTCATTAGCATGTAGTGACTGTCTTAAAATATGTATGTGCCTTTCCCCCTAGACAGGACTGTTTACGAATACTAAATTGATTAATATCAAAAGGCTTGCCCAGATAATGGAAAGGAATGCTACGGAGAGAAGCCAGAAGCCATGGACACTGAAGCTCACATTCTTTTCTGAAGGCATCATGCTTTCAGGGAGGAACAAAGGCCCGCTTGCTGAATCAGAGATGGGGTGGCAATCAGAACTTTGAATTTCTTGGCATTTGTGAGTTTGAGGCTTAACCTTCTGAATACTTGAGCATAATTACATGTGGTTTCTTAAAAGAGCCTCAAACAAAGCAAATCATTTAAGGAATGTCCTAAAAGACGTATCATTTAGAGGAAATATGCTTTTAGTCTCTCCAGACCTGAATATACCTTTAAAGAGATTTGCTCATGAACTGCTGGAATTTTCAACAGCGCAAGACAGTAACCCTGTGAACTCAAATTTCTCCTGACTCATGGTATCCAATCTGCCCCAAATGTTCCTTACTAACAATTCTCTTAAATGCAGAATTTCAAAGCAAAAATCAGCTTGGAAACCATGTAACCAGACCTCATTTACCACGGGCTCTGAAAAAAGAGTGGGGGGAGGGAAGTGGAAGCCAGAGACAGTGGGATGGTGAGCATATATTAGGAAAGATGTTTTAATGAAAGGAGATACAGAACAGAAGAGTACTGCATTCCGTTAATATAATCACTTGGAAAGGGGCTAATTGGGGCGTTTTGAAATGTACAGTTTTTCTTTCCTGACCTGTGCCTTTTGAAATAGAACTCATATCTAGCATTCACTGAGCATTTCCTGTGTGCTAGGCAAAGTGCTTTATGTGGCTTACGGTACTAATTCTCATAGCAGCCCTACAAGATAGAGACCATTATCATTCCTATTTTACATGAAGAAAATGGGGGGTAGCAAAGTGAAGTGATTTGCCTGAGTTAGTTCACTTCGTACACCATGGAGCCAGCCCTACATTGGTCTATATGACTAGCGTCCCACCCTGCTCAGCTGCTCAAGTCCCAACATGCCCCATTCGGCACACCACGCTCCCCAGTCATCTGAGATAATTGCACTGAGCTACTAATGGCACTTCTATAGCTCGCTCCCTCCCTCCCAGGAGGATCTGGATGGAGCCAATTCTATCAGGTCCCACTGTCTGGAGATGGCTTGTGGCCCATCTCCAAGAGCATTTGTTTGCCTATGCCTTTAACCTAATGACCCAGAATGCGTAGAACAGAGTTATTCTTCCTTACATGACCAGCAGATAACTTTAATAAGTGGAGATGGATCCCACACTTGTCAGAGACCTATATGGTTTTGCAATAATATTTTCAAGGATGAGATTAGATCCTTAAGGATTTATTTTAATACTTTTCATTCCCAAAGCACAGGCCTGTGGTTTGATATTCCTTCCCACTTCCCCAGAGGCCATTTCCTCTTCCACTCTGTGACCCAAAGCCTTATTGATTGACTCTAGGACATACAAGAGTAGCAGAAAGCCAGGTGGGTGGGGACTGGCTGGCCCTCCTGGCACAGTGTCCCGAGGCATTGCCTCTGGTCCTACTTATGACCATCCTCACCCACGGAGGGGAGAGCAGTGCTGGCAAGTCTATGTATGTGTGTGGAGGTAAGCATGTATGGGATTGGGTAGGAGACGTAGTGTTGGTGTGTACCACAGTTGTCAAACCTACATCATTTTTCAGGGAGAAAGAATTCATAGAGTGTAGGCATGTGCACAAATGTTACCGTAGCAGTCAGTTGATTAAATATAACCTGCTATATGCCTGGCACTGGGTAAAGTGGAGAGGAAAACATTATAAGCAGGTCCAGGATTCCTGGGGTCATCTAGGCTACCGAGGGAAATGAACAGTAAAGGAAAGCTGTAATTGTAGTCTGTGCTCTGGAAGGAGATGTCCCCAGTGCAATGACGGAATATGGGGCATTGAACCTGCTCAGGTTTCTTGGGAACTTAAGGCCAGAGCTGATGCCTGAAAGAAGAGAAGTGAGCTAGACAAAAGGAACAGGGAGTCTTTCTAGGCCAGACTCTGAAGTCTATCAGGGCCACGTGGCTCGACCAAGTGGGGTATGAATTTGACTACAGGGAGGTAGTAGAAGAGACTGGCTTTCTGCTTCTGGTGGCACCCCCTGGGCCCACACCCTTTCCAGAGCTGTTATTTACATGTTTTTTGTTTTTTTGTTTTCCTCCTCTCTGAAGTTGTGGCCACTCTGAGTGGTAGTGAAGAGCAGCCAACAGGAGCCCAACAATTTAGCAAGGCTAATTCCATCTCCTCCAGAAAACTAGCTACCGGAGGTTTCAAAACTGCACCCCCAGACTTCCATAGTTTCTGATTATTCCCAAATGACTTTTCCAACCAGCGTTAAGAAATGCATTGGCTTTAAAGTCGTGATCCCTGGATGGAAAACCTACCGATGCAGAAGCATCAGCCAGCCGGAGTTTTCCCTTGTGAACTCATTCTAGCCTTCAGCCCCACTTTGGATGGGACAGAGGTCAGTGCCCCAAACCCCCCCCCCCCGGGGGGAATTGCAGGGCCCTGGTGGTGGTCAGACTCTCTCTCCATGACAGACAGAGCTACCAAGAGGGCCTTCTTTGTGGTGATTCCATCTGAGGTAGCTTGCCTTGACATAACAGGTGACAAAGGCGTCTTCTTCAAATTTTCGATCCAGAAAAGGTAGAAGGAACCACCCCCAGAAGCCAAAGGCATAGGAGAAAATACAATTCCTTCCCCCCAATCTGCCTCAGGGGGGGTTAATGCCATTCCCTGTCTGCCAGCATTTCCACACTCAAACAAGGCCTGAAGGACACCCTCTGTCTTCATTCACAAAACAAGAGGGGCACAAGGATTAAAGGCTGTCAAAGGCAGTGGGATTAGGCGCTTCCGCAGGAATCCTTTGAGCGCTTAACAGCCGATCTGGTTTTCGCTGGCAATGATGGGGCTTAAATGCAATTCAGAAGCAAAGGCCGTAACCCACAGACTTCCACCCATGGCTCCTCCCGCATCAGAGACATGAAGTGATTTTGCGAACACTTAGGTCCCACGTGAAGAGGAAGGCATCTCTGAGGCGAGGCTCTGACAGCGCACTCGACAGTGGACCCGGCTTCATACCATCTTTCCCCTTGTTCTCCCTTAGACTGACCACCTTTCAAGCAGAGTCAGCCCCTGCAGACACTCAAGGGTGGGGGGGCCTACGCCCAACTGGCTGGGGCAGCCCCAGAAGGCGTATGGGGAATGACAGAGAAGCCAGAACTCCTCAACTTCCAGAAGACAGAAACAACTTGCAACTGATGTCGTAGAAAACCATAGTCTGACACACTCACGTCAATGGTGAAATCTGGCCCTCCTACTTACTCCCGAGAAAGAAGACTCCCCTTATGGTAGCCCTGAGCTTTGTGGTCTGCCCCCTCAGCACAGTCCTGGGACAGGATATGTGTACACGGTGCTGCCACAGATCCAAGAAGCTTCTCTCCTCTCAGACTCACATAGGGGATTACATGCCCCCCTACCTGTGCACAAATTACCACACAGACTCACGCTCTCCAACATCCACTTCCACCTCCCTCCTTTTTCGCACAAACTCTCGGGCCTCTCTATTCTTGCTTGACAAGTTCCACATCCCCCTTTTCACCCCAGTTTCTGACTTTGAAGGCAGCCTATGCACATTTCCTGCCTATAGTGTGGTTCCACAACAGGACTAAAGGACCCTTGCCGAGCAACTTCAGCCTTCCTCCGCTGGGCTGGGTCCCTTCGTTGCTAGAAGCTTCTCTATCCATGAGGACAGCTGGGCTGTCCTCAAGAGCAGAGGAACATTCTTTCTGGGTTGCTACTTCACAACCTGAGGTGAGGATCCACTCTATTGGTTTTCAACCCAGGCTGCACACATTAGAATGACCTGGGGAGCATTTAAAAGCTAGCATTGCCCGAGCCCCTGCCTGGCCCTTTTAAATCAGAGTATCGAGGACTGCAACATGGAAAGTTATTTTTTTAAATGCTCTCCAGGTGATTCTAATGTGCAGCCAGTGTTGAGAACCAATGATTTACCCTCTCCTAGTCCACACCCTCTGCCCTAAATCTGTTAGGACACAGGGGTTGATCTTACTCATCCGCTCTCCGGCTTGAGATGATAAAACAAGCAATAAATTTACCAATGTGAATCCAAGCCAGGAGAGACAGAAAGGTGGGAGGGGAGACAGAGTTATGCTCCCACAGCTTCACTCTCCCTCAGCCAGACCTTCTTATCTGAGAATACTGCTTCTGTAGACGTTTCCTTTCATCCTGGAAATACCCAACCTTCAGAGGATGCCTCCCAGCCTCATTATATTCGGTTCTCCCCATTAATCCTTTGAAAATCGGGCTTCCTTAA
>NW_027529433.1:8159001-8184067 GCF_008692635.1 Crocuta crocuta
ACATATCAGTTCAAGGGACTGGGCAGGAACTGCTGTTTTGTAAGATGACATCCGGCTCCTCCAACAATTCTTGGTGGTGACTCACCTTGACACAGCGGGTGGCAAAGGCATGTCTTACTTCAAATTTTCAATCCAGATAAGGTAGAAGGAACCACCTCCCTGGAGGTCACAGACATCCAGGCACACGTATCCCTTGGGTCACAGACTCCTTGGACCAAACAGGCTCTCCCGGGAGACATCCAGTCCAGCCGAAGGGAGGGGTAAGCTAGAGCCCCTCGAGGTCTGTGCCATCTTGGGAAGCATCTCCAAGCCAGCTCACATAGGGGAGCAATGAATCCTTGTTTTAAATAGCATAAGAGACACAGTGAGAAAGTGATTCCATTTAGATAAAGGAAAGAATCAAACTGGCTGAGACTCAGATCAAAGCTCATTAAACTCGCTGTCTTAGACAACCACAGATAACATCAAAGACACGTTGCTTATTTTTCTTTTTGTCCTTCTTGCCTGCCATCCTCTACCCCAACCACGCTGCTGAGACAATTGTTCACATAAGATCGTACTGTATTTCAGATGGAGAAATTCGATTCTGGTTGGGCTTTGAACGCCCCTCAAAATCTCTTGAATGGACCTCATTTATTTGGCCACATGTTTTCAGGATGAGCTCAGGTGAAGTCACAGCAAACTTCGATCCGAATTCTGTAATCTGCTCATTCTGCAGAGCATCTCCTTCCAATAAAGCTCAACATTTTCATTCCGTAGCAATGCTGGTGCCAGGTCATGGCAATTATGGGCAAATGTCAGTTTCCAAGTCCGCCACTGCTGGTTAAATTGTACATGGTCTAAAATAACAGTGAGGCGTCGGCTCTGTCCCTCGGGGTGGGGACTCACACACAGAGGCATCTGCAGCCTCAGAGAAGGACGTACTGCCTGACGGGGCCTGACGCTGGAAATGCCCACCAGCCAAAACTTCAGAAGAGGCAGTCCCTTTGGGCTTTGGGCCAATGCACCCACTTCCAGCAAGTACTCTCACTCAAAACTTTTTATGAAGGGATCATTTTATGAATTTAGGAATGGACTATGTGTTTGGTTGTTGGGGTCACCATATCGAATTACCACACATTGGGGGGCTTTAACAACAGGAATGTACTGTCTCACTGCTTGGTGTGGGTGAGCTTATTTCCCTCCGAGGTCCATGAGAAAAGGATCTGTTTCCAGTCCTCTCACTCACAGGAGGGCATGTAGATGGCCCTCTTCTCCCTGTGTCTCTTCACATTGGCTCTTGCTCTATGGGTGTCTGTCTCTGTGTCCAAACCTCCCCTTTTAAAAGGAACCGGTCATATTGGATTAGGGACCGCCCTCATACCCTCATTTTAAATTCAGGACCTCTGTAAAGACTCTCTCTGCTAATAGGGTCACATTCTGAGGTACGGGGATTAAAGCTGCAACCTATCTTTTTTGGGGCGGTGGAGGGACCCAATTCAACCCATAACAGATCCAGCCATAAAAGCTAACACCCACTGAACAGTTCTGCTCTGAATGTGGCATTGCTCGGAGTGATTCATATGGATTAATTAATTTAATCCTCACAACCCTATGAAGTCCATACCATTATTATCCAAATTTTAGAGCTGAAGAGATTGGGTCTTGGCCAGGTCCAATCACTTGCCCAAGGTCACACTGCTAGTTAGTGCAGAACCAGAACTCAAAAGCAGGCAGCCTGAATCCAGAGTGGATTCTGTCTACTACTGTTCTGCACAGCCTCGATATTCGATGTCTGTGGCAGCCAGGGGAACGCGCCTCAAGAGCTCCAGCTATGGGGAACTTAACTGACCAAGAGCTAGCTGCTAGCTGCTATCCTCTGGAATGTATCACCACAGCTGCAATAAGGCCACACTTCCCAAAGGTGGCCCTGGCCAGTGCCCGAGCAAAGGGGACCAGTTCCTGGGAGTTGTGGGACTCCTGTGGCTGCTGATATTTGGCTTACAGATTCCCTGACAGTTGTGCCCAACCTTCCTTACCCTGCAAGATGACCTAAGATGCACCCTCCCTCCCTCCCTGCCCTACTGTCTCCCCTACCCTCAGACTCAGACCTGCATCCCAATCTGATGGCAGGTGCCTCCAGCCTTCTCCAGCCTCCTCATTTTCTTGCATTTCTCCTAATAAATCCTGGCATGTTGGTTCGTGTCTCAAAGTCTACATTCTGGAGGTCCTAAACTAAAATAATATTCTATTTAATTCAGAAGTTTCAAAAACCACGTGATTCTGATCCAAACTGTCTAGTTCATTAGTAGTTTTAAAAATGGCAACACTAAAAAACTCCATTTTCCAGGAGGTATGGTTAGTGATTTTTCTTCAGTGTCCGGAAAATTGACAGAGTTTGTGCCAGTTTTAAGGCGGTTTCATTTTGTTTTTGCTCAAATACGCAGATTTCCTAGAGCCCGGCACAGAGCAGGCCCTCAGCTGAGATGATTAAAGGGGCAGAAGGCCATTTTCCCTTGGGATAGTCTCTAAAAGAAGCCTGTCTGGAGGAGAGAGGTGGAGTCCCTGAGGGTCGAAGGAGAGAGGAAAAGCAGACCAGGTTGACGATGAGGTCCTGGTTATGAGTGTTACCTGGACACACGCCCCCTTCATGAGGGCTGAGTGCTGCCCCAATGTGTCTACTCCGGTGCTTGCCGTGATGGGGGGGAGGCTCTCTGGGATTCAGAAGCAGATGGGTTATGTCTCGGAGACAGGAGCACTGGTCTCTGGGAACCCTCAGCCTGGGTGGTTACGTTATTAAAACAAACCTCGAAACCCTTTCCTCTTTTCCTTTGCCAGTTGCACCGTTCACCTTGGTGGTAACGCCTTCATTCTAGGTCAGGGCATTTGGTCCAGGGCTCAGCTTTTGCCACTTGGCTGGTGAGTGGCGACTTCTGTCGTCCTCAGACTGCCTTTTTGTGGTTCAAGTGAATTCCAAAATGAGGGGTTAGGATGAATGATGTCTAAGGTCCCCCTCTGTGCTAATATTCCCTGAAATGACCTTCAGTATGGCCTGGATACTGATCAGCCCAGGTAAATTCCCAGGGTGTCAGGATAGGGCAGAGAATGTCTTCCAGTGGTACTTCATTTCTGTTCTTTTCTACCCCCAAAGAACCACACAGTGACCCCCACCCCCGGAGTATTCCAATCACAGGTGGTGGATTTGATCAAGAGAAGAAAAGGAATATCCACTTTTTTAAAGTTCTGCAGCTTTCACTTGATGGGTCAGTTGTGTTAATCCAGGTGCTTAACATAAATACTGTTTTTATTATTATCTTTTTAAATTTTAGTAGAAATAGTTTGACCAGAGGTATATCTGAATCTCTAAAATAATATGCTCTGTTATCACAGTGTCCTGCTGAGCCTTCCCCACATTTAAAAATTATGCTCACAGTGACTTTTCAGTTCGCGCGGCCATCACAGAAAATTTTAAAGCAGGGCACGAAGCTGATGGAAACTGGCTCCCCTAACCAGCATGAACATATGTGGAGCAGCTTTGATGTGACTGATGGGATAGTGTTTGCTGATAGGGCCTGCTAATAATCCAGCAAGATGATGTCATTCTTGGCAGGGCTCAGAAAAAGCAGTAAGAGGCCAACAGCTCTCCTTGGCTGATACCACCCTTTTGTAGTTTCCTGGACATTGCTGTTGCTGAGCAGATGAGACTGGAAAGTTCTGTGAGCCCAGCTGAGCCGTCTTACCTCCTGGGGATAGGAGTTGTTGTCAGGAAACCTTGGGTCACTAGCTGGTTTTCATAAATCCTTTAGGAAGGTTTACGCTGTCTTTAAAAGACTCCCTGGAATGGAGATTTATAATAATGCTAGGAGAGAATTAACTGCTGGAAAGACAGTCCCTCTGCACTGACTTGCTTCACCCCACAGGGGTGCGATTAAAGCTCTTCTAACTCCTTGAGTCTGTCCTGATTTGGGATGGCCAAGGAAGAGAGGTAGCAACAGGACTCGGGGTGGGGAAGAGGTAACCTCACAGTACTTTTGACTCGAGAATTAGAAAATACTCAATGCTCTTCAATACAATGCAGCTTGTAAAAAAGGTCTTGAATGCTGCTTACGTCAAGGACACAGGGAGCCCTCATGTTTCCAAGTGGGGAGACTAACTGGCGTTCATCCCTCAACACGGTCTAGTCCTGGAAGTGTGTGCCATGTAGTCAGCAGACCTCTGCCCCGCTGGCCTGTCACCTCCTTTGTGCCTGCAGCTCTGACTCTGACCCACTCACTGGGGCAGATGCTTGAACTGCTCTAAGAACCCCAGAGAGCCCTGTGTGTGCTAGCCGGGGAAGCCCTGAGAATAATTCACTTCCTTGATGAAAAGTATTCACAACAGAATGTAGGGACCTATCCCACAAGGGGATTGTGATGACTGGGATACTTCACCATGATATTTCAAGCTGCNCGAATAATTCACTTCCTTGATGAAAAGTATTCACGACAGAAATGTAGGGACCTATCCCACAAGGGGATTGTGATGACTGGGATACTTCACCATGATATTTCAAGCTGCTGACTTTCTTCAAGGGGGTAGTTGCTTTTCCATTGGCACAAAAAAAGTGCATTTTTTACCAAATTGCCTGGAAATGCAGGCCATTTTTACAATGGCAAAAAAAAAAAAAAACAAACCATTCGTTTTTTAGAATCATTGCAGAATAGGGTATTTTATGTGGCTGGAGACACTCTCAATGAGTATTCCACAGAAATTTTGCAAAGAGATCTATTTCTTGATTTATGGAATAGATGCTGTCTAGCAGGCTTGGAAATAGAGCAAATGTTGGTAAAGCAGAAGATGGTATTTTCCAGTTGACTTTTATGATAATAAGAGCTCTGTTGCCATGGAAAAAACCCATCAGTATGCTGAGCTGAAAACATTTGGGAAGAAGGATGATAGTTCTTTCCAATTCTAGAGACAGCAGCATTCATCCATTCCATAGATGCTCCTGGAAAGAGGACACTGTGCCCCACGGTGTATTCGAAACAACATGGCTCTTTATTTGGCACTTTGTTAATTTGTCATGTAACTCTCAGGAGACAAATGGGGCGGCTTTCCCTGTCTGGTAGAGACACAAGTTGGTGGGCATCCTGAGCAGAGAGCAAGAGGGAGGGTCCTGGGGCAGAGCCAGTCCTTGGAAAGGACACTCTTAGCATTTAAAGAAAGTGCCTGGGAGGAAGAGGGTGACAGGCACATTTTGCTATTTTTCCTGCACTGACTGCTTTCCTGAATGCCATTGTTTACACATATTTGGATGTATATTTATCCCCTACAAGATGAGGGGATAAAACCTGAATACAAACGGGGCATTTTGGTAGAAGCCTGAGTGATCTCTGGTCACTGGGCACTGAGTGCATGATGCCACCCACTCAGAAGCCAGCAGGAGAGAGGAGCAAGGAGGAATGTCGAGAAACGTCTGTTGTTGGAGCAGCCCAGGCCTGGGAAGAAGTTCTGCAATCTGATCTTTAACTGCAGTTGGGTACATGAGCAATGTCGGCAGGGCTTCCTGCTCTTCCAGCAGCAGGAGGTTTGAGGTCAAGGTCGGGGGGTCAGCCTGCCATATCCAACGCCCACTCTGTAAAACCAATGCCTCACCTATGGCGGTCCCCTTGAGTAGATGTAAAGGAGGCCACAGAGTCTGATAAGTTGAGTTCTAGCCCTAACTCAGATGCTCTTTCTTATGGCCTTGAGCAGGCTTTCTTCTTCTCTTACCTTCCATTTTGTCAAAGAAAGTTGCTTAATAAAACGGTGATGGGCATGGAGGAGGGCACTTGTGGGGATGAACACTGGGTGTTGGTGGAAACCAACTTGACAATAAACTATTTTAAAAAATGAAAAAAAAAAGATTGCTAAACTCTTCCAGCTGAACACTATGATACTATGGCATTCTTATCTTAGGGTCACCAATATTTACTTGCTGCAATGAGGTTGGAGGGAGGGAATAAGGAAGGGCAGGTAGTTTTGCAAAAGCTGGGGTACGAGGCCAAGGATCAGGACTTCATACAACTTCAGCATCTCTCCGTCATAGCAGATATTTGATTAGGTCATTTCTTTGGCATCTCTTTCTTTAGATCTAATTCTATTGGGGAATGAAATCGAGGAACGAGATCCAAGCCATGCTGGGAAATGAAGTCCTCTTCCCTTGTTGGCCACTTGTTACCTGGCCGCTACATCCAGGTAACATTTGGCTCGACTTGCATTGCTGATTCAGGCCTCGAACCCAAATATCCTAGCCAGGCCTAGCTTCGTAATCTGTCGCCCCCATTTTAAAGACGAATGATCCGAGTACTCAGCAAGTTGCAATTATCTTGCCCAAGCTTATGAATAGTGCCCACCATTTTACCCCAAAACCACAATCAAACCAAAAGCAATCCAGAAGGATGGAAAGGCAAACATACTAGTGGAAAAAGTAATGGCACCCTCCTTAAATAGCCTTTTTGAAAACTCTTCAGTGTATAAATAGTGACTAATTTAACTCCATAAAAATACATTGGCTCTGGGTCAGATCGTTTGTATCTGCTTGCAGGAAGACGAATTGCATAATAGATCCAGCCAAATATTGTAGCCTAAATATTGGCCCTATTCAAACTGTTGAACTGAAATTTTCAGAACAAAATTCATAACATTCCTCCCCCCTGCTTCTTTCGCTGCATGTAAAGTGCCTTTTTTCCCCTATTTTTAAACTCCAAAAGGAAACCCCGAGGGCAACCTAACCCTCCCTGACATAGGCAGAACTCTGATTTATGGGGATCATGAAAGATGATTGGACTCTATCTGAATGAAGGTCGTCACTGTGAAAACCTCACAGAGACCATAAACACAAACACTCTGCTGCAGCCAAGCCTCCTAGCTTTTGAAAAGAGCCATTTAGCATGCTGGTAGCAGCCTGGGCATACCTTGAAGTGGGTGAGCTTGTTTTTGGTAGGAAACTTCTATGGATTAGGAAGCCTTTCTGGGCTCTGTGTGAAGGTTCACCGCAAACATTTGCTTTGTCTCTGTACGACACACACTGAAAAATTCTTGGAGTCGAGCATGGGGAGCTGAGCAGAAAGAGTCCGGGATGAAGCAACAGGATGCCATTAGCAGCCCTAGTCGCTGCTGTGGCTTTAACAGCTCACATGGAATTGTCTGAGCTCTGAATAGTATGTTCACACAACAGACACCAGAGCCAGACTGGTCTGCAACTCCAGTTGGACCACGGCTGGAAGTCGTGGTGAGTAAAGTTCTGGACAGAGACCTAACAAGTATGGAGAGACACGGAGTGTGTTTCCTTGGATGAAATATTTGGTTCTCACAGGTGACTTCTGCCTTGCGGAGAGAGATGGGGGAAGAGAATTTCCTCCCCAGCCTTCCTTTGTTGTCTCTCTTCCTCTCTGCTGAACCTGGAGAATGGAGGGAAAGTAAGAAAGCAGTACGGGGCAGTGGTTCAGAGCTCACACTGTGAGCCTGACAAGGCGAGCACTGTATTCCACGTCCACCATAGCTTAATGAGCTTTCATGGTCATGGGCAATGAGCACTCCCGGCTTTCCCGGGCTAGAGCTGAGATCCAAGTTGAACAAGAGAAGTTACTTATTTTTCTTACTAAGCTAACAGAACTTTGGCTTTTCCAGACAGTCCAGGTCAGGTGACAAAGTAAAATGGAGAAGAAAGTCTTAGGAGAGGGACGATTTACATAGGGAGTGTAAGCTTAAAATTAGGATGATTCAGTTGAAGTCTTGTTAACTTTGACTCTTCTTTTCCTCGGACGTTTTTCTGCACCGTAATTCTCTTCTCCATCCTCAGAACTTGAGTACACATCTGCTCCTCAGAATACCTTACTGAGTAGCATCGTGAGGGATTAAGAAGAGTAGCAGTGTCCAGGTTTGGGAGAAGTGGTACCAAGGTGGGACAGAAGATAGAGGAACTAAGGACAACACCTGGGAGCAGGAGACTGCACGTCATGGTGTGAACTATCTAAAGACTGAGGGATATCAACTTCCTTCTAGAAAGAATACTGGAAAAAAGAAGGGAGGGAGGGTAGGGTGGTCTTAGGCTGCCAATACCTTGTTACATGGGCAAAGATCAAGCTATCGTATTTGAACTAGAAGCTATCCAGAGTGCACACATGGGTGAATCATTAGCATCTAACCTGGTGATTAGGTGTTCTTAGGGCTTTTCTTCTCAGTTGTTGGGCAAAGGGTATGCAATTTCCTTGAATCACCTTAGGACCTTTTTGGGTAAGGATGAAGGCCCCTGAGATACATGTACAGCCTTGTCAGATTCTTAGGGACACTCATGCTATCAGAGTCCATTGAGAGCTACCTCTAGCTACCTTCTCCTCAGTCTCCCACAACTCAACCATCCTCATCCCTTCCTCAAGCCACTGTGGCCAAACAGGATTCCATAACAAGCTAAGTGAAGGCAATGCCAAGTCAGCGTCAGCAGGATGAGCTGTATCCTAGAGAATCACCATTTCTGTGCCTCAGTCCAGCTCCCAAAGTTGCCCCATGGCATTTTGAAACTCCAACCGCTTCCAACTCCTTGTCTGTACTTCCTAAGACGAAGCATGAAATGGATCGGGAGAAAGGTGTTGAGGCCAAAATAATAAGCTATGGGTAGGGGGAATTCGCTCCTGCACCTCTGTGTTATTCTGACCTCTTCATGAGGGGAGAGGAGAAAAATCCAGCCCCTGGGACCTCTGGATGCCCCTCAGGTTGTATTCACTGTCCTCCTTGGGAGGTAAGGATGGGTAGAAACTGCCAAGGTGGTGGGCCAGCCGCTCCCTTGTCCTCTGGTCCTCAGGGGCAGAGGACAGCAGTGGTGAGGAGCGGCTAGGTGATTAACACTTCACTCTGCATTCCCATGGCCCAGATATGCTGCCAGAAAACACGGTCATCACCCAGAAAGGAGGAACAGTGCAATCACCCAGAGAGAAAATCAAGGCCAGCTGGGACAACCACCTAGTTCTAGGCCGAATGACCCATTATACAGCAACCCCCGCCCCCCCAACCCCGCCCTGCCATTAAGGAGTTCTGGGCTACTCGCTTGAGTTTAAATGGACAACAAGCCTATAAGCTGAAGATCATTTAGATGTAGACAAGCCCTGGCAAAGGTCTTCACCTCTTCTTCCTTCTACCTTTTCCGTTTCTTTTTTTTTTTTAACTCAAAAAAATAAAAATAAAAAAACCAGTGCCATTTGCGGGTGAAACAAAAGCATATTATCTGTACTGCTGAGCTTGCCTGGTTGACACCCAAGTCTGTGATTTTGTAAATTTACATGAAAATCTGCTTTCTCTCCCCTGAATTTTTAATAGTAATAGGGTTCTGACGGGACTGTTCAATATAGAATCACCCCCTTCAAATGGCTCCAGAAACAAGGCCCCCTTTCGTATTTTAAAAATAACTTGATGGAAGCTTAAGAAGGACAGGGAAGCTGCGGAACAACCTGTGGTGAGAGATTAACACCAGCAGTGCCCACGCTGGAGACGGTGATGGAGACGCAACGATCAACCAGCAGTTGCATCACATGGAGGGCTCCCAGTCGCCTTATTGATGTGCGAACTGTGTGCAAGTAACACATAAAGCAAGTTGTCAGCTGGGGGTATGACAAGCTTTGGGTTGTAGGCAATACGTTTTATTTGTAAAGTGTGTAGGTGTAACCCAATTTCCCCCAAACGTGAAATCATCTCAGATCCTCTCACACCCCACGACTGATCTATCAGCAGACTCTAGGCTTTGCCTTCAGAACAGTCCCAGTCACGATCACCATTAGGCTGACCTTTGCAAAAGCCTTCTTGCCTCTACCCTTGCCCCCCCTTACCCCCACCTTCAGTAGATTATCCAAGAGCGGCCAGAATAAACTTTGGAAACAGAAATCAAACCATTTAACTCTTCTATTCAAAACCCTCTAATGTCTTCCCACTTCACTTGGAATAAAGCCCACAGTCCATAGCTGAGCCCATAAGGCCCAGCCAAGTCTCTGACTTATCGCTTACTACTCTCCCATTCTTTGCTCTGCTCTGGCCTCACTGGCTTCCTCACTAGTCTTTAAATAGAAACAAATGTATACCCCAGGATCTTTGCACCTGCCATGATGCTCACTCGTCAGAATGCTCTCTTCTCACAACCTGCTTCCCTAATTCCTTATAGTCTCTGATAAAATGCTATTTGGTCATTGACACTGTTGACACCCCCAATCATTCCTTATCTATGCTACCCTGCTTTAGTTTCCTTGATATTATCTATCATCACTTGACATATTGCATATGAATTTGTTCATTTGTTTATGTTCAGCCTTTCTGTGTGAGCAGAGACATTTCTTTTGTTCACTACAGTATCCCCAGTGCTTAAAACAATTCCTGGCGCAGAGCTGGAGCTCACTAGATTTTTACTGATTGGATGAATGAATTACTAAGTCCCAATGCTCTGTACCATCAGCTGGCAACGATACCCATTAAGGCTGTATGTAAGTGACACAGGGGATGTTAATAAAAATTAATTATCAAGATAGTCAAGGGTTTCTAGAGAATAAGCAAATGTAGGAGAAACATTTAGAAATCAAGGGAAAGAAAATAAGCAGAAAGTGATCCTGGTTCTCATTCCCCCATTCACTGAACCAAAGCCAGGCCAGATTTGTTCTCTTCAGTTGCTGAAATCTGGTTCTTGTCACAAACCAACCTAGACATCTATTTTGATACACATATTATATGTCTCTTGGCATGCAGAGTACACATATCACTTACCAGATTTATTGAAATTATGAAAAGCGGTGTGAAATGCCTCCTGCCATATGGGAAAGAGGTGAAAATGCTGACATTTGGCTCTTAGCCAATTTCACAAAAGTTTAGAGTTTCAGACTTAGTTCTCCTCCTGGGTGTGGTGGCTCTTTCTTATCAAACTTCTATTCTCTGAGTAGTCGTAAAGTCCTAGCTGTACCTCGTGGTATTTTAATACTCAGAGAACCATATTCTGACGTGTATCAAAATGGGCACTTTGGCCCGGCCGTTACAAGAAGAGCCGAAAAAGCTTTCTTTGCCCTGTTGGTTGTCATTCACATTTCGCTTTATTTAGCAATGGTGAACTAGGAAGGGGCCTGGAGGAAGGGACCTGGCCCATTCAGGACACAAACCACCACAGGAACCCGTGTGTGCAGAACCCAGGCCCAGCTCAGGAGCCCTGTCTCCACCACTCAGCTGTCCCGGGACCTCGGGCAGGTGTCCATCTCTCTACACATCACTGCCTCCTCTGCTGCCATTCTGTCACCTGGGCTGTCCCAGAGGGTCTCCCAGTTCCCTCAATGGTCAGTGGAGGCCAGGAATACCTTCTGCATTGGGTTGGGAAGATCTCATGAGATGGTTCAATACTCCAATGATTAAAGAGCTTCAATGGGATGCTAGTTCAGAAGTTCTCTCTAAAGCTCTAGCAGGGATTATCATTACCTGTTGCTATGACTACAGTGCATGCTCCAGGGGGGTCTTTTACCAGGAGTTGACAGATCTTGTACACCTAGATGCAGTTCTTTCCTAGATTCTATTTTTGATTGAAGTGAGTCACTTTGGCTAGGGAAGTAGTTAATCTGAATTGCGATATTATACACGTTTTTAGGCGGTGCTGGTACCTAATGCCAGCCTAGCAGGGAGGTTAAGCAAACTCTTCCCAATGTTGTACAGCTTCCCTGTAATACATAAGCATGGCTTTTGCTGTTACTGAATATAAAACTCTTTATTTCCAAACTGTCTTACAAATATGGTCACGAGGCCAGATCCACAGAGACAAACAACTGTTTCAAACCTGTATCTCCCCTTCAGCCGCCAAATGCGGCCTACGTTTCCTGCAGTAGGCATGATCTCAGCCCGTAGGCTTCAGTGAGTGTGTCTGTGTGTTGTGCTATGGAGGAAAAGAACTTGGTCGATAAATCTTCAAGGTCCTCTTTCCAGAGGACTTTCATTTCAGTTGTGCTCACCTGCCATTAGACCTTCATCCCAAACTCACCCACTAGCCTTTCCATTAAATATGAAAAATTTCATAGGACTGGAGCTGAGAGTCTAGGTCTAATCCTCACCCTTCCAAATGAAGCAGGAAAAAAATTCACGTGTTTCTATTCTGTCCTCCGTTTATTCAGGACCCAGGATGTACAAAGCACCCGCAGGTTTGCTCTCACACTGGGAGCACCTACATCAATATAACTTGTATTCCCAAGAGGGCCTGACCCTCAGCCCATTACCGACAGGCCTTCCAGGTAGTAACTGCACACACGGTTTTATTCCTTTGCCTCTCTCCCTTCAGGTGATGTTTTACATTTGTTTATTCTTTGGCAGAGATTTCCAGCGTTCTTCTATTTGCTAAGTGCTCAGAAGGAAAACACCTTGTCAGCCAAGAACAAGAGTCCGTAATTTTTCCAGAAAAGACTTCTGTTAGTCTTCAGATAAAGATGTATGTGATTAGGACCATATACTCATCACTAAACTAAACTGACTACAGAATTCAAAAGATCATTGTTTATGAAGAAGTCAATGCTGCCTCACTGGCACAGGAGGCATCAATGGGTGATAAAGTTTCCCGTTCATATGTGATGTTGGGTTATCTTAAGAACAACATATTCAAGTCCAAAGTACTCATCTTAGCTATAGTTTGTTAAAATGATTTTTATAGATGTACTTCATATTACTTGCCATTTTAAGTCTAGTGACTGAACATATTTCAACCTCTTCCTGATGACTCAGAGTCATCACCATGAGGGTGGGTAATTTTCCTGTGCTTTAGATAAGCAATGACATCGGGACCTGCTGAGTTATGAGCCGTGGTGGAAAATTCCTAGGTAAATGTCTCAGGGTCTTAGATTTATTGAGCTCTAACAATTTTTCTAATTCTACCCTGGATGTCAGACTTATACTTGTTACTATCCTGCTATATTTCTCTCCAGAAACCTTCCCCCCACTCTCATCCTTTCATTCAAGAACTATCTTTGAGTGTACACTGTGCACCAGCCTTACTTTATTCAAGGACCACCTTTGAGCACCCAACCGTGCACCAGAAGGTACGGCCCCATCAGGACCAGGGGGTGAGGGCCTGCCTGCAGGGAGCAGGTGTGCTAGTAAGAGACAAACAATAAACAAGGTCACAATTAAACAAGTTAATTCTAATTTACTTTGGTCTGGGAGAGTGAATACTCACACTTGAGAGTTATGTGTAAACTAAGGATAAGTGGCATTTCAGAACTTTGCATGTTCAGAGACCATGTCTGTTTTCTTCTGAGTAGTTCCTCAGCAATGAGATTTTTGGCTTCATGGCTCCCTGAAAATGCAAACCTTCTGTATTTCCACAGAATACTGAGCACACACTGAAAAGGGCTTGACGTTACTCAAGCTGGAGTTCCTATAGTCTGCCATGTGGCCCTTTGCCGACAGCTTCAAATTGAGGACAGCCTGGCATCCAAGAGTCTAGAGATTCCAAATTCACGTCTCCAGGCCTGGACTCCCTTCATCGCCATATTTGTGGATCCAACTGCCAAGTCCCCCTCTCCAGGTGGATATCTCACGACATCTGAAGTTTACCTGCTGATTCCACCCCTCACCATTGCCTCTGCCCCCATTCGCTTCCTCTAGTCTTTCCATCTTGATAAATAGCATGATAATCTTCCCAACACAGAGGAATTATTCTCAAGCTCTCTCTTTCCCTTATCCCCCACTCTCTCAAGTACTAGTTCACATCAAATTCATCAACTAAGCCTGGGGATTTTTATCTAGAAAACATACCCCAAATCTGAATCAGACAAGGATTCCTTGCTCCCTGATATCAGTCCGTATCCTGCTTTGCTCTTAGAGAAAAATCCAAGTCCCAGTAGTGGCTTCTAGGCATGATAGGATTAGTCTCCTGTTTACAGTTTCCACTTTTTATCATGTTGTCCTCCCCTTCTGGGTTCCAACCTCTTAGACCTTCTATCTATTCTTCCCTACCCACTTATGTGGGGGGGCCAATACACTGTATTTCCTGTGCTTAACTGTCCTTCCCCAGACCAGCCAAATGTCTGCCTCCTTGTTATCACAGAGGACTTAATCTTAACCTTAGAGAAGCCTTCTACGCCAGTACCTCTGATGCTTTAATGTGCATGCAGATCACTGAGATGCAAATTCTGATTCAGTGGGGCTGGAATAGGGCCTGAAATTCTGCATCTCCAACAAGCTCCCAAGCAATGCCTGGGCTTCTGGTCTGTGAACCATACTGACTCCTAGTAGGCAGCTCATAAATATTTTTTGTTGAGTATGTTTTATACTCTTCCCAGCCTCAGGGATGTGAAAGAGCTAAGTCTCTAGCTTTAAGTAAGAACAAATCAGCTTGTATTCAAAGGTATTACTGATTCAAACATTAAGGTTAGATGAGGACTTAACCCTTTATCGTGATGTCCAGAGAATGATAACATAGCCTATTTGGAAGGGTTGATGACAAAATCAGTTACCACTTTCAAGTGGAATTTTACTGTTGTTGTATTTTTTTATTATTTCTTAATCATTGTTTGTTTATCTATCTATCTATCTATCATCTATCTGTCATCTATTTTAAATTTCTGAGAGAGAGAGCATGGGCAGGGGAGGGTCAGAGAGAGGGAGATACAGAATCTGAAGCAGGCTCCAGGCTCTGAGCTAGCTGTCAGCACAGAGCCTGATGCGGGGCTCAAACCCACAAATTGTGAGATCATGACCTGAATCGAAGTCGGATGCTGAACTGACTGAGCCACCCAGGCGCCCCAATGTTTATTTATTTTTGAGAGAGATAGAAAGGCAGAGAAAGAGAGAGACACAGAATATAAAGCAGGCTCCAGGCTCTGAGCTGTCAGCACAGAGCCCGATGTGGGGCTGAAACCCATGAACCATGAGGTCATGACCTGAGTCAAACTTGAACACTCAACTGACTGAGTCACCCAGGTGCCCCAAGTTTTATTTGTTGGTAAAGTTGTTCGATTTGGTGTTCATATCATTCCCTCAAGTAAAACTTCTCAAATACATCAATGGATGGAGTTGAGAGGAACAAGGTTTACCAGCTAACTCTTTATTTACTGTAGACACCTTCCCCATAAATGCTAGGAGCAACACTGAGAATATGCCACTGAGAGTTCAGACGCCGCAAATTTGTGATTGTTCTTCAGCTTTCTGGCTTGTAAATTTACATGAAAAACTAACCACAGATCACAGCTGGTGATACAGCTTAGTTTATGAATGAAATGGAGATGCTTCCTTCATTTTATGAAGCGCCTTCACACTATTCTTATGATCAACCAATTGACCAACAAATCCTTGACACATTCCTACTCTATGCAGAATATTTTGCACAAAGACCTTAAGACATGGCCAATGCCTTATGAGGTTATTAAAATTCTGGTGAAAAACACAGCCAAAGGAATTGGATCACATGAAGCAACACAGAATGAATAACTTTCCATTCTGAAGGCAAGGACCAAGAGCATCCAAATTCCTAAGGATCTTTCCAAGTCCATGATCTGCCACTCTGTATTCAGGGCTAAATGAATTGTAGAGAACAGTGAATATCAAACTTTAAAGTGAAAAAGTGCCCTTATTAAGTATAAAGTCAGATTCAGTGGGCCTGGGTGGAGGCCTAGAACTTGCATTTCTGACAGGCTCCCAGGTGACGGCAATGCTGGTAGTGTAAGGGTTACGCTTTTTTGCTGCAAGGAGAGAAATCACTGCTATACTCCAGCAACCCCAACTAGAGACTGACACTCCTGCCATGTTTGTTAGGCACAGACTGTATCAGACCAGAGGATAGTGGCCAGAAAGGAGCTCTGATGTAGCTAGATTGATGGCTATTCTTATTGTAATACTCATGAGGAATAGAGAGTGTAATGGGTCTAACAGATGTGGACATCCTAATGCCAGAGAGTCTCTTTGCCTAAAAGGGAATTGTAATCATCCGATATATTTCCCCATCCTCTGGTCTTAGATTGAGTTGTCACAGGCTCTCAGACAATGCTCCAGGCGCCCCAGATGGTACTGGCTGACATACTCTGAGCATGTCATTAGGCACACATGCAAACCACATGAGGGCAACAAGCTTCTGGAGACTAAATGCAGGGCATTACCCCCTTCCCCCCACCAGGTCCCTAAGACACTGCTGGGAGAACAAGAGATAAATGGAACCTCAGGTGCTGGGAGGTCTTGGGAAAGTGAGGACCCATGGGAAATCCTTGGGGTGAGGGTGCCAGGCAGACACTGAGAAGTTCCTCTAACAATGAGAGCAAAATATATTCAAGTTTTGGCATTTTCTTTCTCTCTTAATTTCAACACGATCTTACCATTTGGTTTGGGAAGTATGATTTTGGACTCAGGGTAGAACTGCTAATGTTTTATTCTAGCAGAGAATTAAAACAATGATTTCTACAAATTTATTTAGCGATTTTGCAATAATGATTCTGTCCAGCTAGTAAAAATAAAACAGAGGCAAATACTAACTTGAAATCAACAAAATCCTTGGATAATTCATTTTCTTTGATCTAATCGATTTCAGAAATCTAAGAAGCCCATTAATCACGCCTCATCAGAGACCCCGACTTTGGAAATAGAGCCCACCCCCCTCAAATCCAGTTCTGTTAGATTCACAATAAGCATGTCTACGCCAGTTCAGAATTATCCTGACTCCTTGGGCTGGATCTACTGTCCCCAAACTCCAGACACAAACAAAAACCAGAATCAGGGAAAGCTACTGCCTTGGGTACCCCTTCTACTCACATGGGCTTGCTGTGGACTCCACCACTATTGGATCTTCAGTCTGACACTTTGAATTCCCTCAAGGTTCAAATAGCCCTAGAAAGGGTAACACCTATAAACGTCACCCAAAGTGAAGCACTTTGCCAGAAAGAAGTGAGAAATTACAAGGGCCCAGGGGGGCCACGAGACACCATGTCAGAAGAACCTCAGAAGTCTTGAGACCATTCTCAGTTTTTTGTTTTTTTTATACAGACTGTTGCTTAGGAAGGTGTATGCTTAGGAAATGTACTTAATGCCTCTTATCCTGTATCTTACTCTCCTCTCAAGGCCACTGCAAAGACTAGAATGAAATGATAGGTTTACAAGTATTGTGAAAAGTGGAAACTCTTTTATAAATATGAGCTATTCTAAGGTAATTTCCGGGTCTTGCTCAAGGTAGACCTGACTTTTCAGAGGAAGATCAAGTACCAACCAGTTAATTGGAAGGAGAGTGCTGCTTTTAAAAGGAAGAGTGTGGTCTATAAACAGTGTATGTATTCTTATCTCCTTTGAGATACAACAGAACATAGTTGTTAAACTTCCAGATAGTAATCAAGGAACCTGCATGACTCTGCATTAGCAGTGATAGGTGCTTAAGGTAGAAGACACTTTATGGTGCAAACACAGTAGCCCTAACCAACCACAGCCTTGAGTTATTTTAGTTTGTTTGGTCCTTGGCTTTGGCATGATCTTAACTGGCTTCCTTTCCAGAGCTTCACTGTGTGTGAAAAGGTTTTGCTTTCATTTGTTTATGGAGTTATTTCTGGTGTCAGAATCAGACGGAGACAGCTCTGGCAAAGATAAAGATTAGAAAGAAAAGTCATTGGGAGCGTTAGCCTTTGATCCCCAGAGTTTGCAAAGATGAATTTATTAGACTCTAAACGCCTCCAGTCAGGCCATGGATTGTCTGGACGACTGGAGGACTGGGGGTGAACAGTACAAAAAGCATGTCTAAGGTAAGGATGTTTCCACCTGGAAGAATGGCTCAGTTCCAGCCCAATTCCTTATGGGTTTGTTAATTGGATTTGTTCTTGCAGTTAAGGCAAATCAGCATATATGCTAGTTAGTGGTTTCAGGCACTGCACAATTGGAATTCTGCTCAAGGAAAGGTTGGCCAAGAAAGAAAAGCACTTTCTCAAGAGGTTTACTCCTACTGGACCAAAAGAAAATTTACATGTTCAGCAAAGCCAGAAAGTAAAGTGAAATTTCTGGACGTCTAAATTTCATTACTTAGGATAGGAGATTCCAATGTGATGTGTTTAAGCCTTCCCATACATGGGAAAGGCACTGGGTTAGGTAGCTCTCTGGAAAAGGTTCATGCATACAAAGTGTGTGGCCACAAACCCAGCAACTCATGTCCCACAAAACACCGTAGTCATATAATCATCTTCAGAATAAATCACAATGCTTATTAGAAGACGGTGCTACTGGCACTAGTGAGTGCAGGTGTGCCTAAAAGATCCCTATACTGAAGCATTCTTTACACACTGGATGCGTGGAACTTGTTCAACTTACAGATGCAGCGGTTATTGTCCAGCCAGAACAGCTGGTGCAATTCAAGTGTGTCTGGGGTTGCCACACTTGGAAGGTGTCACCTGGCCCTGGAGGGCCTGACAGGACTTTGGTAAGATTCAAGAGAAAGGATGCATGCGATAGACAGTTGAAGTGTGCCATACTAGACTGGCGACGGTAAGCTCAAAAGGCCATAGGATTAAATGCAATGTAAGATCCCAGATTGGATCGTGGAACAGAAAAAGGACATTCATGGAAGAAATGGTGAAATCTGAATAAAGCCTACAGTCCAGGAAAGAGTCGTACACCAGTGTTAACATCTTGGTTTTGGCAAAGGCTCCCCATGATGGAAGATGTCACACCAGAGGAGCTATGTGGAGAGTTTATGGGACAGCTCTGAATGGTCATTACAACTTTTCTATAAATCCCAAATCCCCACAGAATTTTAAGAATCAATTTTTAAAAGAAGTCTACGAGGCTAGCATGTAACACAGAGGAATGAAATGAGCCAGGTTGGGACGGACAGTCTAGAAATTGCCCATTGCTCCCTTCCAATCAGTTGTTGCCATGTGGAAACACAAGCTCCAGGTTACAGATTTTTCTGAGCTTTCAAGAGAATGCAAAACTCGGCATACGTGTGTCTGTTTTTAAAACAATGGCTCGAAAAATGCAAAAACACATTAGAGACAAAGAAAATACAGTTACTCTGTATTTGAAGACAAGAGGCCCATGTATAGGACTTCTCTTGTGGGCACCAAAGCAATAAGTGTACGAAAGGATGATCCAAAAAGCTTTAAAGATGTAGATTCTTAGGTCCCAACATTAGATGTTCTGATTCGGCAGATTTAGCGTCAAACCCAGGATCCTCCATTTGTATCGATGAAATGTATCCCAGGTGATTTTGACATACCAAGTTCATAAAAATGCTAAGAAACATTCCTTTAAGGACTGAAATCCCTTTTCTCTTAGCTTCTTCACATCCTTCATTTCACCTTCTTATTTTCTCTCTCATCATCAGTGATACAACTTCAAGGCCAGTATTAACATACAAGTCCAGAACTGTTCTAATATGGTGACCACTAGCTACAAGTGGCCAGGAAGCAATCAAAATGTGGGGCTCTCAGTGGAAAATACACACAGGATTTCAAAGACTTAGTACACATTTTAAAATGTAAAAGATATTAATAAATGCTTATTGTTGATAAAAGGTTAAAATGGCAGTATTGTAGATATACTGGGTTCAGTAAAATATATTAAAATTAATTTCACCTGCTCTTAGGAAACTTAAAGTTACATGTGAGGCTTACACTTGTGACTCATGTTATACTTCTGTTGGATGGTGCTGGCCTAGGACACGAGGGTAAAGGGGCTTGTGTTCCCTTCAGCCTTGGTGTATAGAAGCAGAAGGCAGGCTTGGTGTTAATATGCCTGTAGCTCTGCCCAGAAAACCAGGACCAGGGATTTCACATCTGGGGACAGAGCTCTTAGGCAAACAGACACTGTTCGTGTCTTAGCAATCCTCTCTTGAGAGACAAGAGTAAGGAGCCAGCTGAGATCTGGGGTTCCTTGGGTCCTGGCCATTTTGACCTCTGCTACCAGAAGTAGGATTCAAAGCCATTCACACAAGTAATCTATCACAGAAGGATGGGTGGGGCAAGTACAGTTCATTGTAGGTACCATTTCCGGGAGATACAAGGAAAGCTACAGATTCTGCTAGGTATTAAATTGGGCACAGATTAAGACAATGCCTCTGATCCAATCTCAGATTAAGAAATAATATTTTTCAAAGACACGTATGAAGCGACTTTTAGAAACATTACAGGCTGATGTTAGAGTCTTTTGGTGAAGAAAAGTTAATAAACATGAACACGGGAAGGATAAAAATCTTAACACAGAAATGACCAAGTAGTTTGTAAAATACCATTAATGGTTTGGTTTGAGCAGAACATCTCAAGCTCTATTTTCTATCTCATTCGTTCAAAAGATGCCATAGATGCCAAGTGCATTATGTCAGCACTTTCAATTTTTAATTTTTTAAAGACATTTGTGTGCCTCAAGAGAAATTGTATCTAAGTATTTCTGATTCACTTAATGAATCATAATGCCATTTTGTAAGAACCATTTGATGTTCCAAAATACTCGTGATCTCCATTAGTAATCCTGTTTTCTTTCAACCTATAGGTCCTTTTGTGTCTTCCAGAAACTTGGATTTGGGTCTAAAATCAGCACCCACCTAGTTCAAGCAGTTTTAAAACTTGGCAAAGATGAGTTTTAGTGACCTGGTTTTGAAAGAGTGTCCCAGTATCTACACACCCACCCGCACATTCTTTTGAGGATCCTTTTCTTGGTTTCCCCTGCCTGGGTCATGTGCATTGATCGTTGCTGTTGTTGCTGTTCGTAGTGAGTATCTCTATTCAGCATCTCATTTCCTTTGGTAATTAATTCTTTCTCCGTTTTCAAACTTTTGTCTGCAAGTCCCCAAACCCCAACTTCTGCTCTCGATTCCCAAAGCTCTTGCCATTCTAGCCTCTTCTGTACTACCCATTTTTCATCAAATTCAGCATTTATGTTAAATTTCCCTCTTGTAAACATCTGCCTTTACTCCAGGGTAGCCTTCCTTCTTCCTTGTTAAATTGCCCAAGGTTCTGCAATTTTTTTTCAGGTTGCTCTTTTATTCCCCTCCTTTCTATCCGTGGTACGTCAGAGATAGAAAATCTACACAAGACCTATCTTTCTGACTAGTCATGAAACACACCTGTAGCAACTGGCACTCTTGCAGAAGGGGTCATGTGTTCTTAGAAATCCAGAGGAGCTTAGCCATCTAGTCTATGGACCCCAGTGCAGACGACTATTTGAGACTATTCAAAACCTACCGACCTGGCAGCACACGGTGATAGTCCCATTCATAGCTCAGCCTCTTATTTTTGATTTGTTGATGAGAAGGAAATGAAAAATAATGCACCAGTAGTAAGTACTGTTTTGAAGACTTTGAACTATGTGGACATTTCAGCAAATGTCATTTTCATAAAATAAAAGTATGTGTAGTCTATATATTTTAAGTCGGAGCAGATGGTTTTAACAGACATGTGACTACAAATTTGTCTTCCGGATTCCCATTTCTTACCACAGCGGTCCATTCAGTTTCTCACCCTTTCTATTCAGACAGAAATTTTCCCAAGATGCTGAGTCTTCCCCACCACAGCCTATTTGGGCTTGGATTCCTGAGGGAGGCTCCAAACCCTATTTTAAAAAATACACGGAGTTCCTCTTGCTCCCCTAAGACCTTCCTCTGGGGGAGAGGACAGCTACCTGAGCCTAAGACTCAGAAGAATCAAGCAGTGAGGCAAAAATGCCTCTGCCCACTTGCAGAATCATCATTTACAAAAGAAGACACATTAAAATAAAGATCAGAAATAGGTCAAAGTCTAGAAATGAGAAGGAAGAGGGGGAGAAATACATCAGAGACCTCAGCTAAAGAGAGTTGCCAAATGTGAGCACTAAGTTAATCTCTAAGCCTCAAAGCAATCAGACCAAAAGGAGAGCTGTGCTTTATAGTTTTCAGTATCTGATCAAAGACTCTTATGAGCTCTTTGGTAGGGACTTGTCTTCTCCTGGCAGTAAATTCTTGGAGCTTTTTGTTGAATGGGTTTTTATATAAACGACAATGTAGACTAAATGTGGCTTACTGAAGATGCAGAAATGATTTTCTTATAGCCACTTCTTACACTGACCTGCAATAAACACTGAGGGCAGGCTGATTATTAAATCATAACTCAGTGAAGATATTTCTTTGGGGAGTTTAGCTAATGTGGTCCAGACCCATAACTTTCTGGTGATTTATCTTGACATACACATAGAGCTTGGAGGGCCTGGAGGAATGGATAGTTAGCATGACTCAGAGACACTCACCCTCGAAAACCCATTGTTTTCATGGATCCTCGGGCAGATCCTGGAGATTGGTCCATGTACTGGAAAGCAAAACGAGCCACATGCTCTGATGCACAGGGGTCGATGCTGAAGTTTTATCATGAGATAAGTATTTCTGCATCTTGAAGGTAGGACTAGTCTGACTTGCCCTGGTTTTAGGCTAAAAATCCCCATCTACTTATATAGTTAGGGGCCCATTTACCTTGGTCAAATAATTACTTGACTAATTATCCCACTGAAGCTTGAAACTTCTCATATACAACAAGATTGGGACAAATGTGACTTGTCAACTTTAAAGGCAGTTGTCTGTTGCCATCATGAAATAACCTACCTATGGCACTCTCAACGAGAGCATTTTAAGCTGTTTCTCCTGTGATAAGACTCCAAAATGTACCCTCATCTGCTTGTAGGTCTTTCAGATGGAGACTTCTTCAGCACCAGAAATGGTAGAGAAAAAGCCAGTCTGCACGGCCCAAAGACAAGAAATGATATAAAAGAATGTTTTCCCTTTGAAATCCTGGACCAGAAGAGAAGGTCAGCATTCAGAGGAACTTTGCAGCTATTATTTGTAGCTCATAAAGACCCAAAGCCCTGGGGGGTAGGGGTGTACTGATTTGTATGAGTCCCATACAGGGCACTGGGTGCCAGCAACACTGTGCAGACTCCACTTCTGGAGCGTGGATATGTTGATTGAGCTTGTCACAGCCCTTCAGCAGCCTGCACCCTAAAAGCCAGCCTCTGACAATGGCAACAGTCACCAACGTTCAGAGAAGAGGTAGCACCGTAACGTCAATGCTCCACTGTAGAGCACTGAAGCTAGTTACTTCTCTACCCACCCCAGGCTACGCGCCAAATAAGTTGCCAGTGCCCAGCGTAGGGAAGTGAATGTTTGTGGAGTAAATAAATGGATGAGTGCCAATTAGCATAAAGTCAACAGAAATTCTGGGGCTGGAGCCAGTGATCTCAGCTTGAGAACCATGCTGACAGGAGGCAGGCTGTGACCCATGACGACAGCAGACAGGGAAAGATAATGAAAATGGATCCTGAATTCCCAGCAGTTCAGAAGTGTGAGATCCTCTTGATTAAAAGAGAGAAGGTAAGAGGACCAAATCAGTTAGTGGAATCTGTGCACAGCTCTGATTAGGTACACGGTGTCCTGACTATAGGACCAGAAGAAGCCAGTGGCACTTCTCTATTCTTTCTTTTCCCAGAGAGACTCGTGCCCGCCCCCCTCCACTCTCATCTATAGGTTAAGTGAGCCAAGGAAGACAACCAGGCTCATGATTCTCAGAGCTTCAAGAAAATACCATCTCAGAAATTCAGATTTCATTGGTTCAGGGAGGTCATGGGCATTGGTAGTTTTTAAAAGCCACCCCCTCCCCCGCGCCAGTTATTTTAAAGTGCACCAGGGGTTGAAAGCCACCATCCCAGTCCAACAATAAATCATCCCTCGCCTCCAGCATGCACATGCTCCTTCGTGTGAATCGTTTGGGTGCACATCCTGTCCCTCCTTCGAGAAATCTGAAGGATCGCATTCTCAGTTATGCTATTCATTTCCAAGTATTACTCAAGATTGCTTATCCAGAATGATGGAGGTCTGACTTATTTGCTATTAAGGATTTGTCTGAGGTTTACATGGCATGACTTCAGAAGAACACTGTGATTTTATAATTATGTTTTCATATATTTGCATACAGTTATAAATTATGCTTTAAATGAGGTGTCACTACTCCACCATCATACACTTTAGCCAATAATAAATACCCAAAACTAGAAATGAATTTTTAAAAAGCCAAACTGTGGAAACTCATAAGGAATCAGTGAGAGTGCTGTGGCATTACCACCCATGACTCTACTGGCCCGGCCCATGGATCACACCTTCCTCCTGTACCATGCCTCACATCAACCATCCCTCAATTATTTCAAAGGCATCATTTTATTTTTAAAAAATGGCTTCCCATTTAAAAAGCCTCTGAGAATTCTGTGGATTGCAAGACTTTTAGGGATTTTGACTTTCAGAACTTCTCTTGTTTTTCCAGGCAAATTAAGGAGGTAGGGAGAAGGCTTTCTGCGGAGCAGTGATGAGAAGGGGACACTGATTGAGACATTTCCAGACAGTTCTGTGGGATTATAGTCCTGTTTTTATTTTCCTAAAGGAAGAAGTCTTCAATCTTCTAGTCCATTAAAAACTTCCCGTGTGCAAGTGGGTCCTCCCCGATGATCTTCTCCAAACATGTTAAATAAAGAAAGGTCATTGGTAGGATTTCTCAGTTAACATTCTCAAACAATAAAACTAAACTCTAAAACTATTTCCAAAACAAGAAATGTGTGCTCACATTAGGAATCTGAACCAAGCTCTCCAAGAAATTCTAGATGAGTTCATTCAAAAGATAATAAAGTAGAGAAAACATTCACCTCCTTTTGGAGGTAAGTGACACAATTGCATTCCTTGATATGTAATGTTTTAGTTCAGAGAATGCAACCTTTCTCAAGTATATTCTGTAAAAGCTGGCGATCCATAGCTGACCTCTACGTGCTGCCCGGCGTGCATCCTTCTCTGCTCGCCACCCACAGAATCAGTACGGGGACAAGACAGAACGAATGGGCTAATGTCCCAGCTAGAACATTTGGTTGCATCATACCAGTTGGTGGGTAAACATTACCCCTGCAGAGCAAATTGTAATAAATGTAATTCTTCTTTGCTGCCCTTTATAGGAGTGTGGCAGAGCCTGTCTAGCTGGCCATTAGCCCTCTTTCTCCTTCCTCCTGGACACACATGTAGATTTGCGGAGTTAATGTGCCCGTGTGATCTATTCCTGCCCAGTGACTCATTTACTGTAACACTCCCTTGTGTGATTCTCTGTGCTTCCCC